>NW_019101739.1:0-16887 GCF_001856785.1 Myzus persicae | reverse complement strand
GTTTTGGCAGAATTTCGAATGGGGCACCCGTAGGTTTCTGCCATGCCCCGGGGGTGGGGGATGGCAGCACTTGCTCTCCGGTCACCGCGACTTGTCCGGAGAAAAATGCCGCCCGGTGGCCGAGGATCGAACCGCGACCGGCTGCGTCGCAGCGGAAGAGTCAGACCACTCGGTCACCTCGTCCCCCCCAAAAAAAAAAATACTATTATTACTATTAAGTTATGAGTTATAAGTTGCATTATTTATAAATGGCCTAGTCACTTTAAAATAATAGGTAGGTAAATACTAAATAGGTAGGTAAGAACTTTTTAACAATGAAATTATTGTTATTCGAGTTTGTACTTTGTATTTAGTTTTAAAATAATTTTTGCTTTTACTTAGATACATTTTTGTTTTAGAATCTGACTGGTTTCTAAGGTACTTTTTGTTTAGAACTTTTTTTCTTATCTGCAGATGCTTCTTTTTTATTGCGATTTTTTTATTATACTTTAAAAACAAAAAAAGTGAGTTGGTTCTACTTTAACAACTTCCATCAAATAGTATACATATAAATATTGTTAACATATAGGTATATAAAATCTTTTTTTCTTTTAGTCATCGATTCCCAAGAAAAAAAATATGGAAGAATATAAAACTAGCTTTATTCATTTTGGTTTTTGATTCTGAACAGCTTGTGAAGGTTTGGTGTTTTTTTTAAAATACCTAAATTCTTAGAAAATTGAAAAAGAAAAGTTGTGAAGATATATTTTATTTTGTATTGTTAATTTCAAGTTTGTATGATATTGCAACAATACTAGATAATATAATATCAGACGAAAAATGTGATTAAATACTAGGTCCTTAATACTTAAACGAAAGTAACTTTTATAATTATTTATTCTCAATAGATTTGAAATTGAGGAGATATACAAATTCATAACAAACTAAGTGACTGAGACATTAGGTACCTACCTACCTACCTACCTAGTACCTACTATTTATTATTTTGGATTTCTAGTTAAAGTATTATAGGTATACAACAATTTGCAATAGTATACCAATACTTTCATTGAATAGGTAATGTAGAAGCTCTAGCTGTATAAACATAATTTTTTTTTGCTTTATTGAAAACAATTAGAATACAATATAATAGAATAAAATAATACAATACATTAATTGGTGCTATTTACAATACCGGACGAGATGTAGTAAGTATTAACATATAGCGATAAATTAAATGGTACCTACATTTATGCTAGCTACAGTTAAACGCTCTATGGTTAGGAAGTTTAGTATTTACCTACATATTGTTAAGAGTTATAGTCTAAGCGATAGGTAGGTAAATGTTATGTGTGGAATACCTATATATGTGTCATAATATTATTATCATATAATACTCGCCAAGAATTCAATAATAATATAAAGTGCGAGGAAATAACCAATTGTTGGACTGATAGAATTAATTGGTACGATAGACCATGGACGTATGGTATGAAAAAGAAAAGATTGATGAAACTCCCATACGCGTTAATGCTGACGTTTGTCTGCAGGGAAAAAATGAAACGGAACCATCCGAAAGAAAGTGGCCAATGAAAATCGATACCATCTTGTTCGTTGTTATGAAGAGAAAAAGAGAAGAATAAAAGGTAAAAAGAAAGAAAAAATATAAAAAATTATCACAACCGCCTGATACTCGGGGGAGAAAAAACTTGAGAGTCGTTAAAAATTCATCGAAACGACCACCCTTTCGTACAAAGACTTCGAGAAAATTCAAAATTAATCTATTATTGAAGAGAACTGACAATAGCAGCACGGCAATCCATCATTGTGTTCTTCCTGTTGCTGTTTGGGTTAGGCAAAAGTATTATTATTAATATACTTTGCCGACGTCTAAAATAATTTTTTTATGTTAAAAAAATCGTGAAGATGTCCTGTTAATGAACGGGATTTGAACACGATGTTACATTATAATATTAAGTATATTGATGCTAAATACGGTCGCTGGGTCGAGAATATATTTTTAAATCGTTTAATTTTTTAAATATTAATCTTGGAATCTTGCAAACGTAGGTAATGATAGAGAAGTAAAAATAGTGAAAACTAAAATATATAAAGATAAAGTAATAATAGAAAAGTAATAATAGTAACACCAAAGAGAAAAACAATAATAATAATTTTAACTTCGTATAACAATACTCATAATTATTTTGCAATTTACATAATCTTTTGATAAGTAAAGAAAAAGGTAATGTATTATAGTTGAATATTCATAATATAGGTACCTAGTTAATAATTCTAATATTTTAACTGTTTTTAAAAATTAAATAGATATTAGGTTAGCCTTTAATGTAGGTACCTACCTGGCTAGTGGCTACCTACTACATATTGTATTACCTATATTCTATAGGTAATACAATTTTGTAAAACTACACATAATAGAGCGATTTGCTAACTTCAACATTTGATTTTCTGTATTTTGCTATAGAAGGCTAAACCCATTTGGTAACTGTCGCCATGGACTTTTTATACATAAATACTAATTGGTACCTATGTAGGTGTGCCACGTTTGAGGTTCATGGCGGTTTTCTTTGATTAAATTATCCAAACTGTAGGTACAATAGGTACTTCATAGTATAGGTACCTATCGTTTATAATTATTTCAAAAAGGTTGTATTTATCATTTATGAATTGAATATTTATTAATAAACGTGAAAAAGAAGGAAAAAAGTCGAAGGACACAAACGACAAATCTCAAATCCTTTTGAAGAACTCCGTAGATAGTCCAGTCACATCAGTAGCATAATTTGGAATTTTTCATGACGGGGGGCGGGGGGGAGGGGTCCAAATAATACACGAAGCCGTGAATTACATTTATAAGCGTCTGGAAATAAAAAAAAAGTGAAAAAATTGGAACTTTTCCGCAAACCAATTTTTGAAAAAATCGATTTTATGTTTTTGGCGTGACTCAAAAACTAATAACCATAGACACAATTTTCACCAAATATGTATATGAGCATTTTACAAGATAATATTTTTCTTAAAATTATACCTAATAAATGAAAACTTTTTCACTTACCTAGTAAAAAAGCAATGTTATTCCTAATATGTTTCTTTTTAATAGACGTTCGAAAATATTAAAGATACATAAGCATGATTATTCTTTATATGAATTTAGATTTTAAATTTCAAATTTTGACAAAATTCAACAAAATTCCGAACATAATCATATTGTTCAGTTAAAAATGCATAAAAGTGTTTCTTTCTATAGCTTACATTAGAAATGTTAATAAAAGATTCCCCACAAATTTTCTACCTTAAACAAAAAAAAAGTTTACAGGAAAGTAACATACATTTTTTATAAGCGTTTAAATTTTTTTTATAGGTATTGGATTTTCACTGACAAATTATCGAATTTACTCATATTAATTTTTGATATTTATTGTTATTCAAAAACGAATTACTGCGTAGTGTGTAATTGCTCAAAACATTTTTTATTAAGTATGATACATTAAAAATATATTTTTTTTTACTAAAATACATACTATTTATACATATTTTGTAGGTATATTTATATTATCATTTATCAACAATACTAACCTTTTTCAGAACCAGCCGAAGAATGAACACAAAAATATTGATCAACTTTTTCTGACTTCAGTGAATAGGTACTGTGCAAAATTGACATGATTTTCTTTTCTCTTTTTTCTTTATTTTTGCTACCACCTAAATATTTTGTACTGCTGATAAATTACGTACCTGTTAGTAAAAAGAATAAAAAATGAACCATACAACATTAAACATTCGCAGTTCGTTTTTATGACTAGGTATAACAACAATAACACAACATAGCATATTTAATTAATATATTGCAATGTACACTGTTGTATTCAAAAAGTCCCTATATGTATAGATTCTGAGTACCAGTTCGATGGTCATATCAAAATATTTTCCCAACAATTCTAATTTTAAATACGGCGATAACAAAATATATCCCTAAATACACAAACATGACCATCATGTGTCCACGCTAACAATGACCACACTGGACAGGCGGCTTGCGTAACACGTTAGTTCAAACAAGTAAAAAATAAAATAATAATATTTTGGCAGGTACTATAAAAAGTACAATTTACCACTCAATATATAATTTTAAGCCGAGAAGACAATGGGCCCTCTACAAACGTGGCCCTTGTGGCCCTACTTTGCCCTTCCTTATTCAATGTGTCTGACTGTGCAGCAGAGCTGTACCCACTTGTCCACCATTTTTTGGTAGGTATGTAAATATATGTAGAACTTGTATACTGTTGTAAGACAGGTAAGAAGTAAAATGTAAATATATTAAATTAATACGATAAAAATAAAAATAAAATGTATAAGGGACTTGGGCACTTTTGAAAAAAAAAATATATTTGATTTGTGCCTTTTCGCATTTTAAAATACTATGATAACAAAATATTCTCGTGCGTCAACGACAGTGGTACCATTCAATCGGGTATAAAATGTCTATACATTTAACAAAAAAATGTCAACATTTGACTGAGGTAGGCAGCTTTTAGTAAAAATCGTCCAACTATTATTTGTTTTTGATCATTGAAACTATCGATTAGCTGCAAAACAATGGCAATATATAGAATCAATAAATTAAACAAAAATATTATTCTGTACCTAATTGTCAGCGCTGTATTATAGAAGTCCTAGGAAATTTACTTCAATAACTATCTAATTTTATTGATTGAATCTTACAGTATGACCAGTAACTTCGTGTTACAAGTTATAAATGATAAAGTATTCGGGGAAAAATTCAAATTAACCTAATTTTGTACACTTATTTGATTCTCAATGAGAGAGTCCGGACCCGAAGCTACCCCCTTGATTACACCACTAGTTCCACTTATTTAAATTTAGTAACTTTTCAACCCCTGTGAGTTTGGTTTTAAAATGTAAAAACAATTTTTAAAAATATTTATTATACAGAATTGAAAAAACCCTTAAAGGCACACACCCTTAATAAACAATGATCGTACTTAACAAATGTTCATACAACTGGCAATCAGTAAGCATGCACGTATAGAAAATTCCATTTCCTTTAATAATACAATCTCTATAATAATTGTAGTTTATAATAACTTTCAGCTATCCTACACCGAAGCGAAAAAAGCGAAACGACTGACGAGTGATTAACAAACCATCTCTAATTAGATATATATATTTTTTTAATTTAATCGACGGCACGGTCATTACTTATTATAATAGGTAATACTCGTAATAGACAATATCATAGGCAAGCAAAAACCTTGGAAAACACTCAAGTGATTTTATATTGTTTATATAAATAATGGGGAGATTGTAAATACCGCCCTAAATGAACAGGTCAAAACAAGGTCTATGGTAAATTCCGCCCGGAAAAATATCCAAGTAAAAAAGGTACATGTAAATTCCGCCCAAAAAAATATACAGGTACAAAAATAGTTCCGCCCGGAAAAATAAATATTTTTAAACTAAGCGTTCAGTGACTGTGGGACGCGACCGTACTTTTCGCCACGCGGCGCGTGTTATAACTTATAGTATTAGGAAGTCACAAAATGTTCGAACATGAACAAAAAATAAATAGTATGGAAGTGATATTTTGACTCGTATTTATTATTATAATTATTACTATTTTAACAATTTTTAACAATTTTATATGCTATACTATATACACGACTTATAATAATATGTGCTAATTATTGATGATGATTTTATTTTGACTCGTATTTATTATTATAATTTTTACTATTTTACGATTATTATTACTTTTATATATATTGTGCTAATTATTGATTATGATTTAATTTTACTATAATATTATGATTGTTATATTTACTTTTATAATTATTACTATTCTTACGATTATACATGATTTATGTTGTAATTATTGACTTAATATGTGAAATATATATTTATTTAAATACCCACTTCTAAAGTATAATGTTTAATCTAAGTTATGTCAGTAATAATATGATTAATAAGACACAATCAGAAATTTGTTTATTAACAGTAATACATTTTTTCGTGCGGAGCTTACATGTATGTTTCTTTACCTGTATTTTTTTCGGGCGGAATTTACAATGTACCTTATTTTACCTGTAGTTCATTTTGGGCGGAATTTACCATTTTCGGGCGGAATTTACGTGCACCCAAATAAAGTTACTTTCCATTTTCGTGTTTTAATAATAGCTAGGTACCAATTAAATACCTATGACCTCATAGGCAGGTAGGTCCCTACTCCCTACTACTAGACAATCAATGAGTATGGAAAGCACAAAAACACCGAGGGTTCTTTTTGATTACCCGATTACTCGTACATATGGCAGTTCGGGGTCGCAGGGTAAGATATACAGACTATTGTATTTTTTGTGGACTACACCACTGCTAGATGTTGTTAGTAGCCCGCATGCTGTTGCTATACACGGTTCTAGTCTAGAAGTATAATAATATAGCTAAAGGTATGCAGACTGTAATATTATATTTGTTTTTAAATATACCCACACTTTATTATATTCAGTGAGTTCATACTTTAGTTGAAGTTATGTTTAATATCTTTTTTAATATATCTTTAGTATCTGGTTTCTACTTGGTAGAGGATTAAAACATTCATAATAAAAATAGTATAAGAATATGTGTGATGTACTGTTTGTATATAAATGTTAGTACTATATGTCTTATGTTTATTCAAACTTTCAATATTGCACAATAAATGTATAATACGACGACATGAAGTATATATTTGAATAAATATATATTTATAACAGACCTATACGTTTAACAATTATGACATATTTTTTTTTAGCTACACTTTGGTCGTGGTTATTTTTCCTTTAATTTTTATCGGTGTGATAAAAAAAATTATAAATTTGATACATTTTCTACGTGTTTTATATTTGACCTAACCTAACCTACATATTTATAAATTATTTTGTATTTACTAATAATATCTAATGTAATTTATTAAACATGAAATAAATCGATAGATTTATCACTATAAGATCAACTGGCATCGCATTAGAAACATCACAATACATTTGTATTGTTAATACTGAATTAAAAACTAAGAACAAGTATTATACAGGCATACAGGTATAAGCACATATAAATTTAAAATTGGTTAAATATTGTGTTGAGGACACATGAAACATGAAAAAAAATGGGTTCATCTAATATAATTTGGTAGGTACATACTTTCTTGATGGTTACCAAATTGTCTAAATATAAAGACAGTATAAACTAACAAATTTAAATATCAACAAGCATTTTCATATTATTTTACAAACTAATAAGGAAGTCAGGCGTGTTTAGTTTCATTCAAGCGCCTGTAGAACAAACTAAACTATAAAATACAATTTCCAAGAAATCAAAACACTCACAATATCAACTTCCTAAGACCATCTCCGTTTGTAACAAATTTATATAAATTAGGTCGTTCAGCTAATTTATATTTCTGAACACTTTTAGGATCTGTTAAAACTTTTTTACCCGGGTGGTTATAGTGATTCATAGACGAAAATCAGTTGTATCCCAAGAGAAAAATTACTTTAAATTTTTCTACTGTAAAATATGAGAGCACTCATAGACCAGACAAACTAATAGAGGCATAAGATGAACGTTTAAGATTAATGGGTTTTTCAAAACCTTAAATCGTTCAATGTGTAAATAGTATTTAGAAGAAAAGCAATTTAAATAAAATAGTTTTCATTAAATTGTTCTGTTACACTATTACCTGTATAATATTGTCTGTCAAGATTATCATTATAATATTATATATTCTTTCAACACAGTAAATTGTATTGCTGATAACTTCCAAATAATTTAAATTTGTGTACTTAATACTTTTTAATAAAGAACCTATATATTATAGACGTATTGAGTTGAATATGGATACATTTTTGTCATCTCTACTTATTATTACAATTTTTTTTATATTTTAATTTAATTTTTATTGGTTATACCTACATTGAGTTTGTTTAAAGATCGTGTGATTATATAGTGTAATTAATGGACGTTATTATAATTGATGTTGTTTTCTGGTACCGTGTATATTTATTTTAAGCACTTCCCCTTAATTGGAATGTTCATTGGTCCAATAATTGAATTATGTGATGATTTCATTTGTACATCCAAACTTTGTTTTGAAGTTTTTTATGTTTATTTTTATTTTTTAATTAAATAATGAGTTTTAAACATCGGTTGTTGGGTTTTCAAACTGTAACTTTAGATTCAAGTAAAATTCGCCATGGCTATAACCTAACCACATATATAATGTTACACCAAGGCATTTGGTTTCTCGACGAGTTTGAATTTGAATACTGCCAGGCGATTTAAGTGAGAAAGTTTTATTTCAAATGTAATAATAATACATAAATGTTTACCTACTTTAAGTTGATTCATTTTAAACATGATTTTGTAAAACCGTCAGCATCGGGATCAAAACGTTTATTTTGTAGTAGCTACCTATTATAATAACAAGATATTATATACAATGCCATACTCTGGTACTTCAATCACTCAATAGTAATTTTCTTAGAGAAAAAGGTGAGTTTCAGAAAAATAAAAATTTTTCTAAAATGTTGTGTTTTGTAAAAAAAAACAAATGTTTTAGAAAACACTTAAATTTAACCGAACAATAACTGTATGGTAATCATCATCCCCACTTATTATTAAAAATGTACTAAGAAAGGGTGGCCTCCCTATTAGTTTTAGCAATAATTTAATCGCCTAAACGTACTTTCGGACACCGTTGTATTGAGTACTTCTTGGTTGTTTGCATGGGTAGTAAAAATACTATGAATACCATCTCAAATTTATTAAGGTTTGAGAGTTCACGCATATGGGTTAGATAATAGGTTAGATGTAGTAACGTAATATTCTAATTTCTTTGCTGTTTTACAGATGGACAATGGTACCAATGTATCATGTAGATGATTGATGTGAAATAACATTTAGAACAGCTCAATCGCGTCTTGTTAATTGTTAAGTGGTAATAGTACCTATATGTGTAAATAATATAATAGTTTTTATTATTACCTTTGAGATAGCGCATAATTTTAAAATGAAAATAGTCTATTAAGTATACACGTATTGGATTTATAATAAAATGTTTTTGTGCAATTCATGCCTGGAACTTTTTAAACCTAGTCTTATATTGCCAAAGTGTTTGATATCTTCTGATACGAATATAGGATCTACTTTTCAAACTAAAAATGTTATTCCCAGCCTCTTATTGACAATATTTAGTTTAATTTTCACCTTAACTTGTAATACTCAATAGATTTTCCTATTTATGCTGGCATCCCTCAAAGTAGTGCCATTCTGCCGTTAATTATTGTATACTGCTATCTACTCGTCAGATCTGCTCAGATCAGAAAATACAATCTTTATGTAACTTAGGCTAACGATACTTTACTTTTATCAACATCTATACATCATAAAACGCAAGCATTCAACTATAATTACACCTAGATGCTCTTTCTAAATAGTCCACTAATTGAAAAACAAAAATAAACTAATAAAAGTATTGAGCATTTTACCGGCTATTGATATTATTTTTTTTCAAAACATTTAGGTTTTTAATTTTTTATATACTACTACAATTATATGATAAAATAAAAAATAATTTTATTATGATACATTTTTAATAACTTACTTACAGTTTTTACTTAAGAATCTAAATAATACTTAAACTCGGTCAATATTTGACTTCAAATTAATGTTTAAATACCTAGACTATATTTTAATATTATATGATAAAAACAAATGTCAATTATACCTAGCAGTTGTATTCTGTAGTAATCCAATTTTAAAGATTACTTAGTCCATAACATATAATGGTAAAAATTATGTAAACAATATTTATTTTAAATTTACCAAGTTAAATTGAAAAAATAAAAGTTTTTTATTTTATATTCAGCGTTTTTATTCTTTTGTATTTAATTTATAAAGGTACTAATATTTTATATTATTTACTTTTAGATTTTAATTCGAAAAAAACAAATTTTATTTAACGTACCTATTAAGAAACTAAATTTTTGAGTCGCTACATTTTTTTAAAATAAAATTCCAACTAAAAATACATTGTTTTCGAGCATAGTTTTGTTAAAAATAATTAAAATTTGTCGGTTCGCAATCATAAAATATTGATAATCAAATACACAAAAATTGTCTGTATATTTGGAGGGTAATATTATGACAAAATCTACCTAGGTATGGTAAATAATATATTAGGGTAAGAGCACACAATTATATGCCATTTCGATTCTGGCAAAATACTAAAATAGATATGCGACTTTCAAGACTTATCGCGATACATACGTGTTTGTGTGATTCGCCACTTGGGCAGTTCACTTGGAGCTAGTGAGTGACTTCAATGGGTACTAAAGCTTTCCAAGAGGCTTTTCGGAGATTTTGGTCAAGGCTCGGATATTGTACAACAATTATGGTGCGACAATAGAGATAATTTCGTAGGAGTCAATTAAAGTTAAAGGAGCTCGCGATTTGTTCAGTTCTGAGGAACATCAGGCAAGAGTGCAACGATTATTATCTAAGGCTTTTTATTGATGTTATTATTTTTAAGTAAGTTATGATCATTTTAAAATGTACAGTTTCAAAAAGGTCATAACATACTACAAAATAGTAATATCAATAAAAGGCTACGTAATAATCTTACATTTAAGTGTTATAATATAGGTAATTTCATCCAATATCAAAACTAACAGCACCCTATTGAAACTGTTGATCTAAAATTTGCCATATCGTACCTGTGAAATCAACTCTTAGACAACAAAGTGGGTACGACGTCCTCATAAGTGGTTTATATTTATGTAAATTTGATTACGTATTATTATTTTTTTTTTTAATGTCTATTGGTCGCAACTATTTTATTTGTATTAATTAGTGATCAGCAATAATAATATTATTATTGAATTATTATTTTTTAATTATCAATCATTGTGTTACAATTTTAGTACCTATAGGTAATGTAGTTTTTGCTGGTACTTTCCACAATCGTAAAATGTCGAGTGGTGTGTTGGAGCCAAGAAAATTAAATAATATTGTCACTGGTAGAGACTAGAGAGTAGACCGGTGCAAAATAAAGTAATTTAGATATTATGACGTTGCTCGCGTGACTCCGTCGCACTATGTATAGTTACTCATGGATATTCTTGTCTCTAAGAATTTTAGTCATGACAAAGTATATAAGTATGTCAGCAACATTGTGAAACTCATATCCCATACTTTGTACAGTGTTAGAGCGTTCTCCGTCTCTCATCGGTCGCATATACCAAAGATCGGAATACGTATTATATAGAAAAAAAAGGGATGCGCAAGCAAGATTCAAATTTGTAGTGTTGCTGACAATATCTTATTTAATAATGACCTACCTATATATAATATATATTATATTGACATGCTTTTAGTAGCGTCATAGCTAATTGACAGTGCACACCGAGAGCATTAAATTATTGCTAATAATTATATTAGGTACTGTACATTTATTCTACGTACCCATTCACTTTAAACAATCTTATACCAAAGTACCTACTACGGATTATTATAAATAAATTATAGTTTTGAACTATTTAGAGAAATTTGAAATAACAATTTTTTTTTCTATAAATGGCAATAAAATATCGTAAATTTATTTAACGTTCCTCATAAGTTATTATAATAACAGTAAAAAAATATTAAAGATACTTCGTCATGACTGTTTTTATAGTCATTTAAAATTCAAAAATTGACAAAATTCATCAAAATCTCAAAAATGTTGAAGAATATTTTGAATTTAAAAATGTATAAAATGTTCAGTTTTCATAGCTGAGAATTGAAAATTTGAAACAAGGTTTTTTTAAAACATATATAGTTACTGCCTCCAACAAATTTAAACAGTATACAAACACAATTTTCAATAGATATTTTAAGCTAAAATTATACTAGAATATCGATTTTATAGTTATTTTGTTTCGATTTAAAAATATTATTATAGTATAGGCTGACTGACGATTAACAAACCGTCTCCGCTCAGAATCGTTTTTAGTAATAATATTACATCATTGTATTCAAATTTAACACCATCCATTAGAGACATTTATAGTGACCCACACGACACCTATTGTGTAGCAGACTGGTATAATAACAGTAGCAACAATATGATTTAACATGGGTCATTTATTTTGAAATTGTTTCATCGCGTCACTGCAGTATTGGCTGCAATGTTAGGTACCTAACGTGTGTTAGGTACAAACGTGGATATTTAAACTGTTGTTAGATGCTCTAGCTAGCTGTTACAACGGGACCCTAATTTTTTTTAACCTTTTAATTTTTATTCATTTTAAAAGTTATATTCAACAAACGATGTACTAATTTTCAGCAATACAAAATAACATATGACAAACACTTAACGCGAAAATGTGCTAAATTGCTATATTCAAGTGGTAAAGTGGGAGCTGTAGATACGCGTAATACAGTTCAAAAAAAAAAAAACATTAGCCTTTATACCAATGCTATACCTATCAGGTACATTGTACATGCGCTATACTATGCAATTAGGTAATAACTATAATAATTACGAATTTTTAGTGTGATCACGAATCATGTATAGGTACACAAATAACTTTGAAATTACAGCCTATAAAACGACAAGGATATCGACACCAATTAATAGTTCATTCAGATGGTAAAAACACAAAATAACCATAGTACTATAGATAGGGTGATTCCAGGTTAGGTTACCAATAGCAGCGACCAACGACGCCCTAAGCGATTTTTGTTGTTTTTTTGTTTTTTGAATGTTGGTTCATCGATCTTCGCTCCTAGGTGGAAACGTACCCAGCGATAGGGAAAATCTACTTGGTAGCGAAGAAGGGCGCATCCCAGGATGCCTATTGCAGTAAAACTACTTTTTTTTTGCACAATAAACGATGGGGATCAGGGGAGAAGCAATGCCAACACCAGAACTCTTCTCCGGTTCTCGATAACAAGGGGAAAAAAAGAAAAGATAGGTTGTAAATGATGCACGAATAACCTGCAACTATTATGGTTCTATTACATAATAAAATGTTCATGGAAGTGTAACCCAGTAAATATTAAAATTAGATAAAAGTTTAAGTTATATTTTGTCACGCCATAAAAAACTACTTTAACAACAGTTATTTTATTATTATTTCTTCTGAAAATATTAGCTTAATATTATGACAGTTTTCAGTAAATTCATAGTCGTAATGTTAATGTTTTTAACGAGTGAAATGGAGTAACAACTAATAAGCTTAATAACTTTATTTGGGCTGTATAGTAATTTCACAGAAAAGTTTCCAGTGATAAAAGTATTAACTGACCTATTTCCTCTGGGACTTTTCGGTTTCATTTAAAAGGAAGGTAGGTTGGTATTATAGGTACCTATACTTTGATTTTTCTTAGTAATTCCCTTGTATTAAATGTAGGACAGTATTATTAAATGCATAATATAATGAGACTTTTGTGTACTATATTATTATAATACAAAATTATTTATGTATCATGGAGTTGTTATTACAGATATTAATAAATAGGTATATTGTTCGATTGTAAATAATGTTCAATAAAATATAAAAATAAACAAAATATTAATAATAATAATATACCGAATATCAACGAGTTAAATAACTGGGGAAATAAGCTAACTAACTTAAGTTATAAAAATATGTTTGTAGAGACATATTTGAAGTCGGCTACTTTTAGTTTAAACGATGGCTATTAATATTAGAAGTATCATATTACCACAATATGTTTGGTGAAAATGAACTTCACTGAAACAAATGTGCACACATCTACTATACATAAATGATAAATTATAAATTAATTGGTACCTACTTAAAATAATATTGGGGTTTTAAGCAGGAAGCATATTAAATGATTGTTTGCTCATTAAAAAAATACCTAGGTGCACTTAAATTAGTAGTCTAAATACTAATCATTAGTCTGCATATGTGACTTATTAATTAAAATAATTCATGAGGATATTCTTTAACACACAGGTCAAAGATGCAACCATATACACATACATGAAATAAATAAATTAAAACAAAATACAAATTAGAATATCTTGTAAAAATACCAATGTTTAAGAAAATGTTTGTTCATTCTGGCTTTCAGTAATATTATGAGTCTGTGTTAAATATATTTTACGTTTCAGAATTTGATTGTTGTTAATCTATATATATAATACATTTAATAATAGGTAACTTACTATAAGCTATAACCAGATATACCTACTTTCCCATTAACAAACAGAACAAGTTATATCACAACTTTATACTATATTATGATTCTAGAGTTTAAAATAAGAGTATAGGCCCATATATAATCATTTAAACTAGGGCTTACGATTTCACGTGTACTTAAATACACGGGTACACGTGTAATTATGAAACCCGTGTATTGATCCGTGTATTTAATGTTACACGTGTATTTAATATAACACGTGTATTTAATATTACACGTGTATTTAATATAACATGTGTATTTAATATTACACGTGTATTTAATATAACACGTGTATTTAAGGGCTTGAAACCGAAAAAAAATTCCGATTTCGGTTTCGGTTTTGGATACCAGTTTTGATTTTTTCCGATTTCTGTTTCGGTTTTGGATACCGGTATTAATTTTTTCCGATTTCGGTTTCGGTTTTTAACGGTTTAAACAGGTGTTCAAAATCGGTAACGAAAATAGGTTTCAAGCTCTGTTTAATATTACACTTGTATTTAATATAACACGTGTTTTTAATGATATATAATAATTGATAATTTATTATAAATGTTAATAAATTTAGCATATAGAAAAAAACAAATTTAACAGTAGGTAATAAATAATAAATATACAATATTAATAGAAGATATTAGTCTCACATTCCAGTCTTAGATAACATAATAACATTATAAATTATAATTAATATTATACAAAAAACATTAACAACAAAACAAATAATAATAAACAATAATTATAATAATTTGTATAAGGTTATAAATATATTAATCAATTAAATGTCTATTTTGATACAAAAAAACTTACGTGTTTACATTTTCTGGTAGTAAGCAGCTCCTTTTTGGTGTAACAATATTTCCGGCAGTTGAAAAACATCTTTCAGAGCTGACTGATGTAGCTGGTATTGTGAGATATTTCTTCGCACATTTGGAAATGATTGGATACTTGATTGTTCTTGTATTCCACCACTCAAAAGGATCCAAATCAAATCTTAGTTGAGGTTCAGCCAGATAACCTTGTAATTGTGTTTTTGGATCATTTATATCGATCATTTCGTCACCGTATAGGAACTCCATGGCACTTGTATGTGAATTTTTTGAATGTTCCGTAACTGAAACCTGTGGATAATTAGTTTCAAGTATATTTTGCAACTCTTTTCGAATATCATCTCTTGAATCAAGTGACTCATGTTCTAAGTCCTTATACCTTGGATCGAGTAAAGAAGATATTTGACTTAGGCTTACAGTACTTGAGGATGTCCATTCGAGATTAAAACGGGTTTTTATTTGTGTTATAAGTGATTGCTTGAAATATATTTCAATATCATCTTCAGTGTCATTTATTGATAAATGTTTTTCTATTACTTTTTGTAGTAATGGTCTGACCATTGAAACGGGAGAATGCTTTTCATCACAAAATAGTTGCGTTATTATTTGTAGTGGTTTGAGTTTTTTGATAAGAAATTCTACCCTAGCCCATTGGCTCTCTGTAATTTCAAACTTTTGTGCCATAGTTGCACTTGTAATAGCTCGATCAGCTATGACGTTAGCTAATGGAGATCGATTAAGGTATAGACGTTCTAACATCATGAAGGTGGAATTCCAACGTGTCTTACAGTATTGAATCAAAGCCGTTTTTGCCATACCAAGCTGTTCTTGTTTCATTTCTAATGATCGTTTCGCTATATTTGAATGTTTAAAATGAGAAACAAGTTTACTACATTTTTCAATCAATAATTGAATATTATCTTGCCTTAGCGAATGGTTGATAGCAAGTTGAAGTGAATGAGCTGCACATGTTACACTGCTAATGTTTGTATCGCTAGATATTAAAGAAATGGCATTAACAATGTTCCTAGCATTGTCGGTGACAACAGCTATGACTTTACTGTTAACTTCCCATTCATTAAATGTATTTCCCAATTGAATTGCTAGATTCTCAGCTGTATGGCGTTCTTCCATTTCATGCGTGCTAAGGGTATAAGAGCTAACGTTCCAATGTAAATCAATTGTATGAGCAGTTACGGTAATATATGAATCCTGAGATAACGAAGACCAGCCGTCAGTTGTACAAACGATACTTTTTGTCTGATGTAGATTTTCCCTTATTTTTGTTTCAACTAACTTTTTTAATCTATTTATTCTAGCTTTCATTGCTTCTTGCTTACAAACTTTATAATTGGGCTCAACGACAGCCATAAAATTTTTGAATCCTATGCTCGAACAAAATGAAATTGGTAGTTGATTCATTGATATTAATTTTGCTAATGATTCATGAATCAGTTCTCTTCGTTCGTTACTGCACGCAAATTTAGATTTTTGAACTTTCAATACATTAGGTCTTTTGCGTTTTCGACTAACTGGTGACTTATGTTCAACATTTGAGTTAACTGGACCTTCCACTTCACTTATGCCATCAGAGTCATCATTTTCTGCGAAATCGGAAGATGAAGGTAAAGGTAATGTAGAGGTGCAGGTCGATGAACTTGAAGTTGATGAACTTAAATCACAAATTACATAATTTTTCGAATTAATTGGTTTAAATTGGTTACCATTCTAACAAAATTTAATGCCATGTTTTATGTAAACAGTTTATAATGTTACCAAAAAATCAGAAAAAAATATTCAAATTATAATTTTT
>NW_019101738.1:0-5646 GCF_001856785.1 Myzus persicae | reverse complement strand
GAAAAGCAATAAAATAATGATATAACGATATCACATGTATATAATTTACAGTATGGCCAACATTTGGTGCAACAACCAGACATATCCGGATATGTCTGGTTGTTGCATCAAATAATAAACCAGACATCTCCATTTGTTTAATATCTCAGTATCTAAGATTCGGACATGTCTAGTTGTTGCACCAATCGACGTGTTTTTTTTTTTTGATAATTCAAGCCGAAAAAGTGATTTTGACCAAAATATGGAGATGTCTGGTTGTTGCCCCCAGGTCTTCAAATTAGAAGTAAAGAATAATATTCAAAGCATAGTAATTGACGCACACCGGCGAAAACTTATGTCTTCTAACTCAGTTCCAAGTACAATTTTTACAAATAATGTACCAGTTGAAAGTCAAAATTATATTCCACCTATGACATTGACTTCTCAAGAAAGACCAAATCATATGAGTAATAACTTCCATATTACTATGCCTTTGATAACACAAGGAAATCAATGCAAAAGTTATAACATTCAAACTTCTACATTATCAAGCTCACAAGACATGCAACGTGAAAATCAAGACTTTCAACTGACTTCCAATCATATTCAACGCTACTAATTTTGAACCAAAGACTTATTTTATATTACTATAATTAGTTTATAATTATTTTTAAGTATTTCCTGACCATAAGATCTGGTTTAGTTTTTATTTAGTTTATTTAAAACATTTTATGATGTTCAGTTTTATTTACAGGTATTATATGAAATATATATACATAATTTTACCTATTGTAAAATGATAAATGGAGTTTGTTTTTTAATTAAAAGATTAATTAATATAAACTATAGTGTTTATTATTTACTTTCAGAGCCGGTTTGAGTAAACTATTTTTGGTGCACTGCACCACCAATATATTAGTGGTGGGTGGTTAATCTTGGTTGAGCTATTATCTTTATTGAGTATTATGCTGATTGATTTATTTGTATGTTAATGTTGAACTAAAAACTATTAATTATTGTAATTGGTCATAAGATTTGTTGAAATGTAAATAAATAAAAATAAAATATATAAATATAGTGTATCTTTGAATATTTAAAACATAAATAAATATTCATCAAACTTAAAAATGAAAGCCTGCAATAAAAAACATTTTTTTTTAAATTTAATCAAATGTATTATAAATAAAAGAGTAGTGACATACTTTTATTTTTATTTCGTTCATGTTTAAATACAATGTATATGTATTAATAAAAAGTTAAGTACAAAAATCATTACAGAAATATTGTGTACAGTTAATAAGAAAAGTGTAAACAACTTAATAGAATGTAGGTACTAAACATTACGTAGGTAGGTATATGAAAAAAATTTTTAAAAAAAACCTTACCACCATATATATTACTTTCAAACCACCTCTGTTTAGTATTTACTATTTACTACTTTAGAAAGCAATCATGGAGCCATGGAGGTACTTTTAGCCCAGTGGCGTACCCAGGGTAGGTGTCTGGGGGATATCACCTCCCTTAGATCCCTTAAGAAGTTTAAGCTTTGAAGTATCTTATTAAATTATGAAACGATAACTAAAAAAAGGTCATCAATTCATGCATATTATGACCCTTCCCCCCCCCCCATTGAAATATTCTGCGTACCCCACAGTACAGCCTAGTGCTATTAGGTACACCTACCTATAGTATACATTAATAACTAATTTAGTCACTTACCTTAATGTGACATATGTTCGTTCTGTTGCCGATATTGGTTCTTTAAAATTGGTCTTTTTTTTGACATTCGACCCTTAATTCTATTTACCAAAAAATCAAAAGTTGCGATAGACATTCTTAAAAATTTAAAAAAACGGTCTGGATGCTCACGTAAGTTCTTGTACACGTGGTGAAATTCACCAAACTTTGAACGACACTTATTCATATTATGAACAGCTTGCCTTTTTTTTTTTTCAAAAAATAATGTCTTAACACAGGTTTTTCTAAAAGTATGTGCAGCTGAACTTCACTTGTTGGCGACATATTGGCAAATGAGAAATTCATTGTGTTTTATAAAATTTTTAATATCGCTATAGTGAATCGCTAATAAATGTAAACACCTTTATCGCTCATCGCTCATCGCGCATCACCAATCGCTCATCGCTGTCGCCCGTCGCTCGCCAATGTGAACCCGACCTTACGCGGAAATGTCATCGCTGAATTGTCGTGAGCTAAAATGACTGCGCTAAATTGTCATGGAACCAGAGGTAACAAACGAGAATGAAATTTATTATTTATTGATAGCAGAACACCCCACCTCTAAAACGGTAGCTAGTATTCTGGTTTCGGTCACAGCGATAAGTATTATAGTTAGATAAACCTAATTCAGACGTATTAAAATTAGGAGATAACCAAGTTTCAGATAAGCCGATAAAATCATAGTCAGATAAATATACATTACGCATCAAAACATTTAATTTGGTATTGAGTCCGCGAACATTTTGATAGTAGAAATTTAGGTTATTATGAACTGGCCCGATTGTTAGTTTTTTGAAATGGTCGTAACACTTTTGACAAACTTCATAACTAGGTTGGTTCACCGGCTGCTTTATGTTTCTCTAGGTTCACTATAATATCACGAAGTTGATTTCATTGCATAATAGAACAGATCGTAATACGGTGATATACGAATGGAACTGTATGTAGATGAAGTTTATGTTTATTTTTAAGTACAATAAAAACATCAGATGGCTCATGTAAAATAACTTTAAGTGGCCGAGGTTTACTTGTTTTTTGGCCTGGTCTAGAGACTAATGCCCGAGCAATATTGGGTGTTATTGAAAGTAGAATAGATTTAATTAGCGATGTATCATCTTCAGTATTTCAATCTGATTCTAAAGCTTTAAATACAATTGAATTTCGTGATCTTGCCTGAAGATCAATAACTTCGGATATTATAGTCTCGTCCGCTGAAGAGTTTGAAGATTTATTGTTAGACAATTGATTTTCTAATTGGGAGATGTAGATAAAAAACGCTGCCTGGTGGTGTAATTCCCTACTATTGAAGACAGGATGAAATGTAATTATTATCGTGATAGGCTACTCGGAAGTCTCGAACTCATACCTAATTTATTCATATCAATAATATTTAAATTGAATTGTGTACTCGTATTATTGTTTTCATAAGTCATTGGTAAAGTAGTGAAAATTATTAAACTGTTCATGTTTATTTTTCATTCAAATAATATTTAGTGTTTATTCGTTTTTAATAATATTTGTTATATTATGTTATAATGAGTGGTGCAAAGGTAGTTAAAAATAATGTTTACTGCTCAGTCTACAACTGTAATACTTATTATTGCGAAGACAAATCAGTAAGTTTTCTCATTGGTTCCCTAAAGGAAAATAATGTACTGTACATTGGACGAATAAAAATGGAATAATTGAATACATTGATCGACGAAGAGCCTGGGCCATTAATTTGCGAATGGATAAAAAAACATTGAAAAAAAATTATAAGTGTGTTCTAAACATTTTACCATTGAAAATTTTTATAAATCGACTCCAGGTTTGCCTATTTTCACTAAATACCGAAATAACTTTAAAAAAATCTAAGATCTGTGTGATGTAGTTTTTGTAAGATCAAATAAATTTTAAATTACATAATATTCTAGGTGTTACAAAGGCATCAAGACGCTTATTAAAAACTTCAGTACCAACTCAAAATCTTCCGAAATCAGCTGTACATATATTATGTTCCTCTTTGAAACGATCCTCTCCCAAAAAAAGACTTACTTTTAAGAAATCAGCCCCTTTAATTGATGTAAACAACATTGAATTTAATTAAACTATATATTATAACTAAATATATAAGTTATCAAAATACTAGAAATGTTTTTGTTAATTTTCTTTTCTTCATAATATATTTAATGTAGTCAATCAAAAGTTTGGATTTTATAAGTACAGAAGACCCTGTTGCTGAATGTATTGAAGACAATGATACTCAAGACAAATTGAACAGTGCTCCAGAAACCCTAACTAATGAAGTTCAAGAATTTAATTTGACTCAGACAAAAGACTTCAGTGCATAAATGTGTAGTGGTGATATATCATCTAATTTTATTTTACTTTTAGATTCAAATAAAAAGCTGAAAATAATGACAGGAATCCCTCCCCACCAAATACTCAATAAAATAGTGGAGTTGTTTTCTTTGCAATACTCAGATGTCAGAGCTCACCGATTAAGTATTAAAGAAAGAATTGTTCTTGTATTTATAAAACTAAAACAAGATCTTTCTTTTTCTGTTTTATCGGTTTTTTTTCAAAATATTAGTTTATCAACTTGTAGATAAGTTTATTTAACTATTTTACCGCTACTTGGTCCAATATTTGAACGATTGATTTACTGGTACTCCAAAGATGAAATAATGTCCAATATTCCATTTTGTTTCAAAAACTTTTCTAATGTAAGGGTGGTCTTAGATTGCACTGAAATACCAGCTCAAAGGCCAAAATGCTTGTCTTGTAAAATCAAACTGTATAGTTATTACAAGTCACAATTCACACATAAGTTTTTAATAGTTGTTTCCCCTGCAGGTCTTATAACATTTGTCAGTAAGTCTAACGGGGGTAGGGCTTCTGATAATGTCATATTCCAACAAAGTAATTTGATTGAATTATTTGATAGATCAGACGCTATAATGGTAGATAGAGGATTTAGAATTGATGATATTTGTAACGAAAAGGGTGTAACTCTGATTAGACCACCCTTTTAAAGAGGAAAATCTCAATTTACTAAAACTGAAGCCTTTCTTACAAGAGAAATACCAAGTGCAAGAGTACTGCATAGAAAGAGTGAATCAAAGACTTAAAACATTTAAAATACTACCGAACAAATTTACTTGGGGCCATGTTCACTTAGCGCACGACATGATGATAATAATAAGTGGTATTTGCTATTTAAGTTCACCCATATTTTCATCTGATAAATTTTGTAAATAGTAATATAGTTTATTAAATAGATGTAGTTTAATGTTTTGAACAATTTTATTTAACAAGATATTTAATAAACACAATTGACAAAATTTTCACTAATTAATCAAATTATATCACAATTTACCCACATCATACATCGAAATACAAACAAAAATTATAATTTTGGGAACTTACAAAAATAAGTAAGCAATAAATCTTTCTGTTGTAAATTAGATCACATATTAATATATTGTTGGTTATTAATTATTATACAATTATTTTTTGCAAAATCTAAATTCAAATTATCGTATGGATAAGCTATTGAGTTCAGAAATACTCTAACGTTTGTTAGATTACAATGATCGAATATACTACAATCTTTTGTGAATGTATTTTTACGTCCTTTTTGCAACCCAATTATGATAAATCGGGGTTTTCTAATTTTGAAGCAGTTTTCAAACTCCATACAACTTTTTTAGTAGTTAAGAGTTCAGGATACACAAAAGTTTCAAAAGATCTAAAAGGAATAAACAAACTTTTTTCTTTTTCTACAAGTTTCAATAATTTCAACCTTTCTCCATCGTCAACAGTGATATGTGGTACCTTCCATATTATTTTGTTTAAAGTAACTTTACCTGTAGAAGCAATTATACCACTTTTTAAGCTTAACGCATTTAAATCACTATGACTCCGAGTAAATATTAATCCTAAACT
>NW_019101737.1:0-5528 GCF_001856785.1 Myzus persicae | reverse complement strand
TAACGTCAAACAAAATTCCCGTATTTCTTTATGATTTGTGATTTGAAGCATTATTTACATTAGCAATTTCATTTTAAAATAAAGCGAAAGGTAGAGAAGAATCAAATTGGTACCTAACCGAAATGTTAATACAATTTAAAAATTATTTTAATGGTCTATGGTATTCGATCAAAAACTAAACCACCGCTGTGTAAAAAATTGATCAGCCCCCCCCCCCTTCCGAAAAAAAATCCTGGCTACGCCACTAATATGTTTATATGTCTGTGGTATTATGAGACAGTGTGCGATAGTATTATGGGGAGATAATGCCTTTAGCTATTAGTGTGTTTAAGACTGAGGTAAGGAGGGAAATTAATGGATTAATTAAAGAGCTTAAATTGGATATGAGTTTTGAAAAGGTATTTGATATTAACTCTGTGATTTTATTTTGGTTGTGGTGGCTTCGGCTGCGTGTGATTTGGTTTTGGTTCTGGGTTGAGACTGTTGAGAGTGATGATCTGGATCTTTGACTATTTGATACTTTTGAGCAGATTTTTTAACTATTGACTTAAATGCTGGGCATCCAAAACATACTTCATAGCTCATACAAAAATATATTATATCAAATAGGACATAACTACATGAAAATTTAAATATTAGGTTGTATTATTGTATTATTTTAATAATAGGTAGAATAGTTTTCACTTGTTCTGCGCATGGGGGTTCGAATAGACAGGTTCCAGGTTCGAACATCCACTTTTTTTCGTAAGTTGATATTTACTGTATTGAAATGTCCATATTATTTAATACTTATATTATCAACTCACTTTTTTGTTATTATTATTTATAATTAATACTAATTTAATGTAATTTATGTATAGATTTCCGTTAAAGAATCCACCGAGAAACCAGCAAAGAATTCAAGCTGTTGCTCGTAAAGGATTTGTTCCTAACAAATATAGTTAGCTGTGTAGTGATCATTTTAATCCAAATTGTTTTTACTATCAACCGGGAGGAAGTTATTGACTTCGATTAAATGATAATGCAGTTCCCACTATTTTTACAAAATCATTGTCATTCAAAAATAGAATACCACTAAAGGCTCACAAATTGGATTTTGATGAAAAAGCCAACCAAAACTCTGAAGGTAAAAAAATATTTTTACCAACATAATTACAGTTCCATTAGTTACTATACAGTCATCACTTCCTGACAGTATTATCATAGAAAAAGAAAGTATGTTCTGTAGAAAGTTCTGAAGGTAAGAAATTTTAACTAACATTAATATGGTCTAAAATGTTACATTATTTCATACATAATTTATAAAATTTGTTTTTTTCGTTTACAGTACCATTACTTACTATACAATCATCACTTTCTGACAGTAGTATTCAGTGGCGTTTTTTTTTTTTTTCTTTTGGGGGGGGGGGGGGGGGTTATTTACATTGAAATAGTAATATTATTATATTCTTAGTCTTGAATTTATTATTTAAATTAATGTATATAATACTTTAAAGTGTATTTAGTATTTTCTATTTTCTATTTAAAAAATTATTATTTGCTTTTATTTTTATTTTTAAATTAAAATTATGTTTACAATATGTATGATTTAAGTTACATACAAATTACTACTTTTAATTAAATAAATAAAAAATGTTTCATTACAATATTTGAAATGTATATTATGAACTTAGTGGTAGTATATGTAAAACAGAGAAATATTGCAACCAATTAACAAATAAGTATATACCTATATTATCTGGACACCCCAAAAAAAACATACAAAATACGCCACTGGTAGAATTATAGAAAAAGAAATATGTTCTGTAGAGAGTTGTGAAGGTAAGACAACATTTTATCAACATGTTTTTTATTTATCAGTTATACTATTATATTTACATTAGTTATAATAGTTATATTAGTTTTTTATATAAGTTATTTGTTATTTATATTAGTTATACCTCGTATATTATAAAAAAAGTATTTGATACATTTTTTTTTTGAATTACAGTTCTATTAATTATTACACCATCAAAAAGTAAAAAACCGCTTAATGTTATTTCATCTCCAAAAACAAAACTAAATCACAGATCTCCTTCTAAAAGGGATTTACAAAATAAAATAAAAATATTAGATCGGAAAAATAGAACCTTGCAACAAAAAATCAGAAGGCAAAAAAATACAATTTGTAATATTAAAGATCTGTTAAAAGAACTAAAAGACAAAAAATAATAGAAATAGATTCTGAAATGTTACTACTAAATAAATTTGATGGCCTTCCTCAGGAAATTGTAAGCAATATGTTAAAAAATAAAAATAAAAACGCAACTTACAGAAGATACAGCAAAATTATTAAAGAATTTGCTTTGACTCTTTACTTCTATTCGCCTAAGGCTTATGAGTTTGCACGGTATGAATTTGCTTTTACACATGCTTTTACTCTGCACTACCCCTAGCAATTAGCATATTCTATTTTTATCTATTATTATGAAATGAAAAGTTAATAATAATGTTTTTATTTAGTTCTGTTTTGATTCTTCCACATCAAAAATCATTAAGGAATTGGACTTCATCTGTTGATGGGGAACTAGGTTTTCTTCGAGAAGTACTGGATTCACTAAGTACACTAGATGATACCGATACACATTGTAATTTAAAATTTGACGCCATGTCGTGTCTATCAAAAAACAAGTGTTGTGGAGTGTGAAAGAAGGCAAATTTATTTTGTTTTATGACTTAGGCAATGAACTTGATCTCGAGGGAACAGAAACGATAGCAACTGAAGTGCTTGTGTTCATGCTTGTAAGTTTAAACGGTAAATGGAAGTTACCAATAGGGTACTTCTTCCTAAATAAAATAACTGCTGTAACACAAGCAGAATTGATTAACACTGCACTTACTTTGACTAATAATGTAGTATTAACAGCGTGGGGCATTACTTGTGACGGTCCTTATAGTAATTTAGCAACAATTAAAATATTTGGTTGTGATTTTGAAAATAAAAAATATGATGAGATAAAATGTTGGTTTAATCATCCTGTAAATCACAATTAAGTTTATTTTATACCCGATGCGTGCCACAATTTAAAATTTGCCCGTAATATATTTGGAAATTGTAAAACACTTGAATCTGAGAGTGGATATATAAGATGGGAACCCATTTATATACTTCATAAAGTACAAAATGAATTGACTTTTAAGTTTAGAAATAAATTAAGCATGTCACATATTAATTGGAAAAATAAAAAGATGAAGGTTAAGCTTGCAGCTCAAACCTTAAGTGCATCAACTGGTGATGCTTTAGAATTTCTTAAAAAAATTGATTTTCCAAATTTCTCTAATTTTGATGCTACTATACAATACTACCGTATGATTGATAAAATTTTTGATTTTCTTAACTCAAAAAGCTGTTTTTCAAAAGGGTTTAAGTCTCCAATTGCTAAAAATAATATAGATGTATTAAAAAATATTATACTACCATTAGTAGATTATTTATATACATTAAAATTTGATGGTAATCTTGTACATAAATCCATTAAAAAAACATTTATTATTGGGTATACAATAGCAATTAAATCTTTATTTTCTATCACTGAAACAATATTTTCTACACAGTATGCATCGATGAACTTTTCTTATATATTAACTTACAAATTTTCGAAAGACCATTTGGAGTTACTATTTGGTCAAATCCGACGGAGATTAAGATCAAACAACAACTCAAATGTAGTTCAGTTTAAAACAGCCATTAAACAAATACTTTTGAAAAATTGTATTAAATGTAAGTCTAATGGGAACTGTAATACCTTTGATGATGATATAACAGGAGTTATTTTAGATTTTAAATGGAGTAAAAAAATTGTTAATGTTTATGAAGATAATTTTTCTCAAAATCAAAATAATGATGAATTGATAAATCGAATGTCTCTATTAAATAATCTAAGTTCTAATATTAAAGAAGCAAAAGACAATATTATATATTATATTTTAGGCTATATTATAAAACAAATAACTAAAATACTTGATTGTGAGTCGTGTGAACAATGTCTTTTTAAAGATGTTATAGATCACGACTATTGTAATGCACATTCGTTTACACGATTCACATAGTATAAAAATAATGGTGGTTTGATCAGTGGATCAGAAAGTGCATATAAAATTATTCGGGAAGCTGAAAATTATCTATTGATATTTACTTTAAATTTAAAAAACCTTAATGTACACAATCTAGAAACTAAAATCTTGTATAATTGTATTAATACATTTTCTTTGAATACGTCTATTTTCCCATCATTAAATTGTTCAAACATAACAATTCTTGAAAAACCCCATAAAATTATGCTTATTACTATATTGGTAAAAAAATTTCTTATACTCTATTCAGAATAACCTTGCCCACTTTTGCGCACGCAACTGTGCTGTCGGCAATCGTCCGACCCCCCGGCAAGAGTCAGGCGCACTGTGATTGGTCGTTAGTTGTCGACTGCTATCGTTACGCGTCGTTATCGATAGCCGCCGCCGTGCATACAGGGAATCATAATAACACGATTGAAATAATTATTACCAATAATGCTTTTATAATAGATTTATAATAGATTTATAAACAATTTATTCTTTATCGTTTTTTACTGTTTTTTTTACTTTTACCTCATTGTTCTGCAACAAACACAATACCTACGTTGTATACACTTATTATTAAAACCAAAAAGAAATCAATATATGTAATTTAGTAAGAAATTAAAACTAAAAATTAAATACAATTTCATATTTACGAAAATTCCTCATATTTCTAAAAAAAAATCATTATATTTCAACAGTTATTTTCAGTAATTTAAGTCATATTTACAAAAATTACACACAAATTTAAACAATTATTTACAAAAATTAGTCATATTTACAAAAATTACACAAATTTAAACAGTTACTTACAAAAATTAGTCATATTTACACAAATTTAAACAGTTATTTACAAAAAATTAGTCATATTTACAAAAATTAAATTCATATTTACAAAAATTTTATTCACTATCTGAATCCGTTTCAGATGAAGTGTCTCCCGTGATAGTCATCGTCAAATCATCTGATATCTCCGCGGACAAGACCTCGTCAATAATATTGTCAACTTCATAAAATTTTGTTTCTTCCTTTTTGGTGTGGCTTATAAAATTTTTCCACATTTCTGCGTCGACTCGTTTTATGCCCTCTATCAATAAATTTTTTACGTCTGGTAGCTTATAAGTGGTGTTATTCATCCGAACGTGGTTTTTCACTGATGACCAAGCCAGTTCGATGGGGTTTAGCTCACAGTGGTATGGCGGGAGTCGTAAAACTGTATGATTTTTCGCTTTCACAAGTTCGTCAATAACATACTTATTGTGTATTGGCTTCAGACGTTTGACAATATGTAGAAGTTGAGGGATGACCATTTAGTGATTAATTACTTCTCCTTTATCTTCCAACCACTTGATAATATCCGCCTTTCGGGTATTGGATGTTGGGGCTCGGTCAATTTTGACGGAATGGTAGGACGCATTGTCCATTACAATTAC
>NW_019101736.1:0-5661 GCF_001856785.1 Myzus persicae | reverse complement strand
TGTTTTAATTACTAAAAAAATTATTTGAATATTGTCATTATTAAATAAATTAAGGTATTATTATTATTACAAACAACACGTTTTTAATTTAAAAAAAAATGTACTCCATATTAAAGCCTACTCAGGTAGGCAGTGCTGTGTAAGCTATGAAAAACACCTAGATAAATCTGTAAAAATTTAATTTTAAGGGTCTACGAAAATGGAAAAAGTTGGCAAGTGGTCTACAGAGCAAAAAAGTTTGGGAACCTCTGTCTTAGAGCAATAAAATCGACTTCCATCGATATTATTCGGTATGAGTTGTACAGTTGTAACACGTGTGAATTTATTTTTTATAACATTTTACTTTTTTATAACTGCTAATGATTTTAAAGGTTTGTAAAAGGTGAAAAAAATAAAAACTTAAATGGTATATGAATGATTTTTGAACATAAAAGGAAAGTTATATAACAAAAACTTATTAAAAAATATTTTCTGTAAATAAAGATGAAATGCTAACATCACGGACACAAAATGGTATGGACAAGTTAATGACAAATTTTTAGATTCAATATTATTATGAAATTTCAGATTATCGAAATCAAGTTGTAGGTATGCATAGAAACATAGATTAACTATATTTGTTCTAGTTAAATCAAAGCACTCTCATAATTGCCCAAACCTTGATAAAAAATAAAAATAAAAAATAAGATTATGTGTTTCATATTAATTAATATCAAAGTGACATAAATGTACAATATTAGTTATCATACAAATGATTGTTGGTAAAACACAAATTTACAACTTTACGTGGGGAAGTCCAGTCTTCAAATTTACGAGTATTTTAGTTAGTCAATACCATGAAAACTGATAATTTTACATTATAATAATAACTGTAGGATTAAGATAATACAACTTTACTATACCTCCTTTGATATTTTTAATATTTTTTTTGTATTCTGTTGAGTTTATATCAACAATTTCTGTTGCTGCAGTCAATATTACATGCAATATTCTCTCATTAATTCCAGTACTAGAATTTAATAGATTCTGAAAACATTAAGTATTAAGTGTTATATTATTTGAATCATGCGTGTAAACAATAATTATATCCTCATTAAATAAAAGTTGATTATTCGTCGAAAAGCACTAATCAAAAAGAAAAAATGACTCATTTAAATCGAATGAAAATTATGTCAACCTTTATGCCTTAAGAATAAACAGGTTATTTCTTTTAGCCAATGTGAATGTAATTATAACACTAGAAATTATTTGTATATTCCATTAAACATAATTATTTCCTGATTATATCCAATATATAAGATACATTTTATGTGTAGATACACAATATTTCATATTTCATAAAATACTTAGCATTTAATAATGACAATAATGAAGATCTCCTGGCAACATATGATCTCAAAAATACACAATCATATAATTTAGAAACATGTTATTTCAAAAGTTTTATTTTGAAGACTTACATAACTTGTACGTAAGTGAATTATAATTTTAAAATCTTACTTCAAAGAGTTTTCCCATAAGTTTTTTATTATTTCTATTAAAATAATAAACATCCTTTAATTTGGGAAATATTGTTGTTTTGAAGACTAAAAATAAAAAATAAAGTAATCATAAAATAATAATTACTTAATACATTTAGTTTAAAAATAAAGGATTAATTATGATTAATCTATGATACAGAACAACAACTGTACTGTATAAAAAAAATGTTTCAAATAGCATTAAGCACATATTTTATTAATGATTTCATATGTAGACTTAGTTAAGTGTCACTATGTAAATATTAAAAAATTTCAAATAAAAATATCACTTTTCTATTGTGTTTATGTCATAAACAAGTAGTTGAAAAATGTCAAAAAATGTGTCAACTATTTTACAGTTGAAATTGCTTAAAAAATGTTGTTTTTATATTATCTAAGATTTAAAAAATGTTTGTGAGTGGGTGGTATCCATTTTGTGGTAAGTACAGTCAATTATAGTGGATGTATTAAATTTGAATTCAATTATATATCATTGTATATGAACAACTATTCATTGTTCTCATAGACTATATAATTAAATATATTTTATGATCGTATTGCTATTAACATGGTTTATTTTACAATTATTAGACACTATTAATACAGTAGGTTGAATTAATTTTTAACCATATATGGTAATAACAATAAACATCTGCAGTACCAGTGGACGTAAAAAAATCTTTCGATAAATTAGTGGTGAATGATTGCTGAATACAAATTTATTCTTATTCAATTATACCTTATCAACTTATCATTCTCCGAGACATATTTATCCAATATGATATTTTAAGTAAAAAAAAAGATTCAACTCTCTGTTGAAGAGTATTGTAGCTCAGAGCTAAATGTTACTCCAAATATAGCCAATATCAATATTGAAGTGTATTTTCAGGTCTGGTCTGGTGTCCAGAACTAAACTGTCTTTTGACAGTAACCAATTACTATTAATAAAATTTAAAGTATTTGCAGTGATAAGGCCAAAGCAATAGATTACTATTTTTTAAATTTATTTTTTCGGTAAGAAAGGTTGTTTCGTACCGAGATGTAGAATGCGATTTACGAAATTTATATTTTAATTATTATTACTAATATTGTCGGAGCGTTGCTAGTCATCCGACCACTGTCGTCTTATTGATTCAATATAGACTCTATGTAAGCCGCAATCGTCTAATGATCACGAAGAGGTCACCACCAGTGCGTAACGCGTCTTCTGTGCCATTCATAATAATTGAGTAATTATAATTATTATTCTTATTACTAATATAGGTACTCAAATTCGGAATACAGAACACCGAAATAAAACGTATTTATTATTTTAATTAATTGCTCACCATGTCTATTCGACCAGAATTCGTTAATTCATCGTTCGTCCACGTGGCTTAAGAGAAAAGTGTAGTGTGTGTTTTTTTTTTAGTTGCTAAATAAATTTAGTAGAGTAAGCCATCTAATATCGCGTTATGTGCATTTGTACGATTCAGGATCACCGTGAATCCATTGTTCGTATTACGATTATTTAAAATAGTTGAATTGATAAATCAAAATCATTATTTCCTGCCTCAATTTAAGAATAAAGCGTTTTAAAGATACAAAGGCACGACTTCAAATTTCGAAATTTTAGCTAGCCAGTATACAATAGATTGTCTCTGGAGAAGAAGCCTAGTACGCAGAGTAAGATCCAAAGAAGTCTGGTAGGCTAACGTAGTACACAGTGCGATATTCTATATATAATAAATAGCATAATTTACATTCAACGCATGCTTATCTTTAAGTAATGAATGAAGATTAGGTTCATCGATACAGATAAGTAATAACACAAGGCGTCACCGTCGCGGTTGTTAGCGTTCTTAATATTATTAAACATATTATTGTAACTGTTGTTACACGGAAAAAACAAAACAGTTATTTGTACTATAAAAATAGTAGGAATACCTGTATTTTATAGTTGCTATAGGGATAGCTATAAGATTAGTCAGATTTACTAAAATATTATAGTCAAGTTATTATAGTTATTCGAACTGAAATATGCAGTAATTTTTACTATATTTTTGTAGTACTAAATACTTTTTAATTTAGTTTGCTTGATCAATATTTGTAGTTATGTTAACTAAAACTCGTAGTTATGTTAACTAAAACTCGTAGTTATGCTAACTAAAACTCGTAGTTATGCTAACTAAAACTCGTAGTTATGTTAACTAATACATATAGTTATGTCCACTATAAGCTTAGTGACTATAATTAAAAATAAATAAGTGTTTACTATTAAAAACAGTTAACTGAACTACAATTTGAAATAACTACAACTATAAATTGTAGTACTCATTCCTAATTGATATTTTTTTTAGTAATATCTATTTACTATTATTTATAGTAACCAGTAGGTAATTCCCATTCAAATGAGTTTATTTTTTTTTTTCCTTTGAACAATAATAATTAGACATTAAGTACACCGTTTAAATCAATTGCAAACCAATCAGAGGATTGATAAGAAGAGTGAGATACAAAAAAAAATAATATCAAAAAGCCGCTTTAATACACTTTTAATTTTTTTATTGATTATTTAAATACATTTTATACATGATAATTGTGTGGATAAGTACATATATTAAAATAACACAGTTTCACAAAACATAAAGTATTTATTTAACATTTAAAATAAAAAAAATATATGCATTGCAAATGTATAATACAGTATATGTGATGATAATATATTAATAGGACACAACATTCATATATATAGATATACAATTACAATTATAATAGTATAATATCATCATAAATCATAATACCATTTTTATAAATATATTTCCATTTGATATACTTTTATGGTGAACCGGAAAAATATTTTCTAGTTCTTTAATTTTTACATGGCCTAATTTAGAAGAAAACTTTACATAAAATGCACCAAAGTGTTCATCATAGTTCAAAGTATTAAACAAATTATATACAACAAATGGCTCATTTTTTATGATAAAAATCCATTTAATCAATCCAAATAAAGGTAATAAATCATTATTTTCATCACACGCATTAATAATTACAGACATATTTTTGGTGTTATATGAAACTCCATTGATGGTTACCCACGAAACAAAATATACATCACTGTTATTCAAAATATCGTAATTTACTGAGTATGTATTATACAATTGTATGTCCACTGGACATAATTTTGATAATGGTCCTATTTCAATTGGAATGGTATAATAATTTTTTTTAGTTGACAATAATCTGTATGACAATCTTAACTGTTGTTTAATGGATAATGTTTTTTGTATATTTTTTCTGGAAGTTATTGAATTAGCTGTATTTTTAAGTTCTCTATGCTTAGCTTCAAATCTCATAGACCAAAATAATGAAAGTGGACCAGATTTATCAAGTATTAGTGGGTAATGATTCATATGATGATGCTTAGGTTTTAAATTGGTACGAAATATTTTATGATATATAGTGTGATGTTCTGTGATTAAATCCTTTAGAAGAAATGAATCTTCAGTTTTAGTCCACTTGGATAGTATAATATTTAAAATTTTATCGAGTATAATGTAAATTGACCAAATTTCGGATTTACGGGGAACTAAATCGCCAATAATTAACCCCAAGTTTTTTACAAAACATAGCATTTCACTGGCAGACATTTTAATTTTACCTTTATTCTTTAATGTTTCACCAGATATCAAAGTTGGTCTACTTCGGATATCGATTGATCCATAATCAAATAATTCTATTTTATTATTTAAAATATCGATTGAAAAGTATTTCAAATCGAAAATCATTGTTTTTAACATCAAACCAATATCGTAATTACACACTCCCTCTAACATGTCATGCATAATATCAACACAGTAATTCTCCGTTACATGAAATGAATTTAATTGATTCCACACACATGGTTCTTTAATTCCTGTTATTGATACGTCATTCTTTAGAATATCATCGGCATAATTTGTGCGGTTTCGAAGATTTGTATCAACTTGATTTGTTTGCACATGGCATTCATATTTTATTGTCTTACAAAATCGGCATGGATATTTTGCCACAAAACTTTCCGTAAATCCTAATATTGAGTGTAACCCCAAGTTATCGCCAATAATTAAACCCAAAGAGAAGAAAATATTGTAAACTTTATTATTAACTGTAACGAAAA
>NW_019101735.1:2500-5809 GCF_001856785.1 Myzus persicae | reverse complement strand
TACATGCGACCTCCCATCTAGACAACGCGTCTGGAATTATATTACGGGACCCGTCAATGTGCTCGACCACGTGCACGAACTGCGCCAAAAAACTTATATACCGTGCCTGACGATCGCTATGTTTGTCAGCTTTTGTGGTAAACATGTAAAGCAAAGGCTTGTGGTCGGTACGAAGAGTAGTGGTTCTGCCCTCGATAGTGTAGAGGAAATGCTTGACGGCTTGGTAGGCCGCGAGTAATTCACGATCATAGGTACTGTAGCGAGTTTGGGTGGGTAATAATTTACGTGAGCAAAATCCCAACGGCTGCCAGGTGCCATCCGCATGCTGTTCTAGAACCGCTCCCGTCGCCGTACTTGATGCGTCGGTGCTCAATCTCAACGGTGCATCGTGTCTAGGGTGTGCCAGCGTGACCGTGTCTGCCAGAGCTTGTTTGCACTTTTCGAAAGCTTCGCGAGTGCTTTGATTCCAAACTAGTGGGCCGTCTTTTTTCCGGACCGTGGACGCGAGCGCGTACAACGGGGCTTGTAATTGTGCAGCGTGCGGGATGAACCGGTGATAAAAGTTGACCGAACCTAACAGCCTTTGTAGTCCCTTTTTGGTTGACGGTAGTGGCCACTTATGAATGTCGGACACTCGTTCTGGAAGCGGCTTGCAACCGTGTTGGTTCACTACGTGGCCGAGGAAAGTGAGTTCTGAAACGCCGAACACGCACTTCCCAGGATTTATTGCGATACCGGCGCGCTGCAAACGTTGAAGTGTCTCGCGCACGTTGATCACATGTTCGTCGGCGCTGGTGGAGGCGATTAAAACATCATCGATGTAAGCAAAGGCGAAATCCAAACCTTGGATGACGCCGTTTATGAAACGCTGAAACGTCTGTGCTGCGTTCTTGAGCCCAAAACACATGACCGGGAACTCATACAAGCCGAACGGCGTCGTGACTGCGGTTTTTGGTATATCATTTTCAGCGATGGGAATTTGATGGTAAGCGCGTACAAGGTCGAGTTTTGAAAAAATAGTTCGACCTGCTAGGTTGGCGGCAAAATCGTGGATGTGGGGGAGTGGGTACCTGTCTGGCTTCGTGACCGCGTTCAAACGCCGATAATCACCGCAGGGGCGGTAAGTGCCGTCTTTCTTGGCCACGAGCAGCAAGGGGCTGGCCCAAGGACTATCCGACGGCCGACATATGCCTTTCTGGCACATGTATGCAAACTTATTTTTCGCTATGGAGTACTGGTGTGGCGGCAGGCGGCGTGGACGCGCGAATAACGGTGGTCCTGTCGTGTCCAGCGTGTGCTCCGTAGTGTGAGTAAACTTGCTCGGGACCGGCGATTCACGCGTAACTGCTGGGAACTCGGCAATAATATCAGTCCAACGCCGTGGGTGGACTACCGAAAAAATATCTGTAACTTGTACGTTAGCGACGCTGGTTTTAATAGCGGTGGACGAATCTTGGTCGATGAGGCGGCGGTTGCGTACGTCAAGTAACAGGCCATAATATTTCAAAAAATCGGCACCAATAATAGCACGCGAGACGTCCGCCATCTCGAAACGCCACGGGAAAGAACGTGCGAGGCCGATGTTGAGACGTAGATTTTTGGGTCCGTAAGTGCGGATCCGAGTGCCGTTAGCGGCTGTGAGAACCAAATCCGACGAGGCGCGATGCCTGGCGACAGGTGGGATAACTGAGATGTCGGCTCCCGAGTCAATCAAAAACTGTCGGCCGGATCGCGTGTCTGTGATGAACACGCGACAGCTGTGGTTCGCGGCGGTAGACGTGGTTGCGACCGCCGCGCTTGCTAGTTTTCCGACTTAAAAGAACACGGCGACTTGCAGTGCCTAGCGTCGGCGCCGTATTGATTATGATAGCTGCACCATTTCGGGTTGTTTTGCGAGCGCGATTTCGAACGGCTCCGATTGCGACCGTACCCGGAATTATTACGAGACTGCTGTGCGGTGATCAGGTTGGAGATTTGTGTAGTCAACGAGAGAATGGCGGCCTCCATGGCGCGGAGACGGTCGTCCGAGCTGCTCGATTGCACCGCGAAAACATCGCGCGAGGTACTGGCCTCCAAAACGCGATCTGCGCGTTCGGCGATATCGGTCAACGTCCCGTCGAGGCCGGAGACTATTGCACGGAATTTTGACGGTAACTTCTGTAGCCAAAATTGCTTAAGCGCGGTGTCGTCTAACGAATTAGGAAGCACCGCTCTCATGCCTCGGAGCATTTGGGAGGGTCTCCGATCGCCCATTCCGCCCGGTTCGACAATGGTGCGAAAACGAGTTGACGGCTGCACTGAAAACGTGTTGATGAGGCGGTCTTTTAGACTGGCGTAGGACGTGCTGGGGCCGATCAGGTCGCTTACAGCCTTGACCGCCTCCTCGTTCAAGGCTGCGAGCACGTGGTTCACGCGCGGAGTGTCGGCGCGAATTCTTTGGTTTGAAAACACGGCATCAGCGTGTAGGAACCACTCGTGCGGGGAGTAAGTCCAAAAATTCGGTAGCCGGGGCACGTGGGAAACACTGTCAACCGAGGTCGTAACGGTCGCGGTCGCGGATGGTGACAGCTGGCCGGGTGCACCGGTCGCATCTTGCGGGACTTCACCGTCAATCATTGCGAAAGAGTAGTTGCGTGTATATGTCGCATCCACATCGCGTTATTGTACATTTCACGAAATGGACAACGTTTGCATCCATTTCGCGAAATGGAACCGTGGTTTCTCCACTTCACGTAATTACACAATATGGATGATATTTCGTGAAATGGATACCTAAACCATCATCGACGGAACTTGTTCCGTCATTTGGATGTCCATATAGCAAAACTTAAAAAAACTCTAATTTAATTATTATTTTTAAGTAAATGTTTTACAAATTGGTACTTTAATACAAACTATTATGCTTACTAATTTTTACATATTATATTTAATGTTTTACAAATATTATAATATTATAATACTTTAATACAAACTATTATTTATTCAGACAAGTTTGTGAGTTATGGCAGCGAGAATTACATTTTAAATTACCTTTAAAACAAGCACATTTTTTAGTTTGACATTTGCCTTTACAACAACAGCTTAAAAAACCTTGACCTCCAGTTAAAGAAGAGACAATTTCTCTTAATGACATCTCTTTTGTCTTATTTACTTTCTCGATGTCAATGAAATTTGATGTGGCTGGTTGTATAGTTCCAGGACCATACCAACCTTTCAGTATGCCATGTTCAGTTCCTAAATGGTTAAGGTCATTTTTTTGGCCAATCACTACTCCAATAATGTTGGCTGGGTCTGCAGGACCTCTATCCA
>NW_019101735.1:0-1540 GCF_001856785.1 Myzus persicae | reverse complement strand
TTTTTTTTTATTTATTAACTCAAGAATCAACATAGACTGGTAGACATAAAAAAGGGCTTTGCGCTTTGGCGAAAAAAATAACAAAACGAACGTTACAAAAGAAATATACAAAACAAATTGTTAGACAAAACGGCGAGCGTCGAGGCGGATCGTGCGTCGGGGAGAGCAGGGGTCGTGTGTGTGTAACCGCGACGGCATCTGTAGGCGAACTGACTTCCCCGCGACAGTTGGTAGTTGGGGAACAGTATTGTGGGACAACCGTCGCCACATTATTTTAGATAGTATTATCTATTAAGTTTCCAATCATTATATATTTTATCGGTTTTATTTGGTTTTTTTCGGTTAATAATTGTTTGATTATTGAATTCTATAAGACGCTACAAATTGTCATACTATCGAAAGTCGCTCGCGATCTATTTACGCGCTATAAATTGACTGCTATCAATTGTCGCGCTACCAATTATCCGCTATCTATTGACGGGACACCGAAAAAAACGTATAACTTTTCCACAATTCCCAAACAATTCCTTATAGGTTTAATGTTACTAGCCGTTGAGACAGCCAAGTTTAAAGAATGAGCTGCACAATTTATGTTTAATGCTTTAGGATACATTGCTCTAACGTGGGCTTGAACGCCTTGCATGTGGCCTGCCATATTACTTGCACCATCGTAACCTTGTCCATATAAATAGTTGCAGTCAACCCCACAACTCATCAATCCTATTATACCAAATTAAAATATCAAAATAAATTGTTTTAAAAAATGTAAGTCAAATTTTTTTCAATTTCCATTCAATATAGAATCTGCTAAATTTTTGACTGTCAAACTTTGAACAGGAATAAATTAAAAAAAATCTTCATTCACATTTTTATTTTTGTCAACATATCTACACACAAGGCTAACTGTTCAACCACTGATATATCAGTGGTTTCATCAGCCAACACAGTAAAACATTTTGAGTCATTGACTTGATTCACAATCTTTTTCATAATTACATCACCACACACTGAAATTATTTCATTCTGAATTTGGGGACAAATGAATTTAATTCTGCCTTCTTTCTATAAAATACTTTTTAAATAGCCATCACCATCAGCATGGTATTTTAAAATGGCTCTAAAATTGCCTTGATTTATACTATCACAATCTGTAACATAAGTGACTAACATTTAAGTGATACAAAAATATATCAAATATATTATATACAAAAAGCTATGGTGAAATAAATAAATGTTTAAAACAAATACTAACCATATATGCTCCTAGAATCATTATACCCACGCAATGCTCTTGACGACCACACAATATTATACATTTAATATAAGACAGTTTCTATCTACATGTAAAGATTCATTATTTGAATAATGATTAACAATGGAAATAAACCATCATACGTTATTTTTTATGTTTGATGTCCATGAAATTGAATTCTTTGTCTCATATAAATATTTCTGAAGTTATATTGTGAAATTCAAAATCAATTACTACCTATCATACCAATATAATGCATATTAAATGTACACATAAAATTGACTGAAA
>NW_019101734.1:0-5669 GCF_001856785.1 Myzus persicae | reverse complement strand
GTCGCCAATTTGTTGTGTATCATTAATGTGAATAATAACGCAAACGTAAATTATAGTCTTTTATTGTCAAACATATAAATCGTAATGTCGTATAATGAAATTATGTGCTGGCTACTGACCGATGGACAATCCCCACCGATCGTAATATGATACTTATTATTATTAATGGTTAAACACTACGTTTCTTATATTATATAAATGCTGAATATGCAACAACTATAAAAATTAAAAATGTTATGAATTTTTAACTACAAAATCATTCTCAATTTTCAATTTGATAAATATTGTCAAAATTTGAACTTGAAATGTTTACAAAAAAATCGTGCCTGTTTTTGAGTAAAAATGTCTGTTTTTCATTAAGTTTTAGTTTTTTAGTTGTGTACCAGTAAAATAAACTAAATGTACTTAACTTAGACTATAATTCGTTAGGTTAGGTTAGATAAATCTAAATGATAAATCTGGTGTACATTTTGCTTCCTTTATCTTATATTTTACTCTCACATACATTACCTACATTACTATATTAATACGTTTTGGAGATGTCTTCAAATTTAGTTATAAAACAACTACTGGAGCTATGAATAGCCTGTGAAAGTAAATATCCATCTAATATTTAAAACAACAATATTATTTATAAATTTATAATAATTCTTAATAGATTACATAATAACTATTATTATTAATGAAGTACCTCAGCACTTAAGTCTAATACCTACTTATATAATCGTACAGACTACAGCCTTAAAAATAAAAAAATACTTAAATTTAGGTATGCTATAATTTGTTATAACTGTTATAGTATTACAAATAGTAAGAGAAAGTGGCTAATTTAGCTTTTAAATGTATACTTTTATGAATATCATAATTATTATTTATCAGTAGGTGAGCTAAAAACTGTAATAAAACATACTCAGTAGTTTCAGTTTCAGATACTGATATTCCTACCTTGTCCGCGTCCCATATAAATAGACCCGATATTTTCAATTACATCAAAACAGTATTGACTCAAAACGAAGTACATGATATATTAAATAAAATTTTTATTTTAAACTACAAAAAGTAGTATAATATACTATACAAATTTCAAGTAGGCCCACAAATAATGTTTTTAAATTACAACAAAATAACTAATAACAAAAATCATTATTGTTTCTTTAAAATATCTAGTTTCGTTCAAATTTTAACTTAAAATATCTATAAAATAGAACTTTTTTTATATTTTTTAGAATTTTTAGCTACTATAATATGAACTACGTATGAAAAACCTTGTTTTAAATTTCTAATCCTTAGCTGTAAAATTTGATAATTTTATAAATTCTTAACTAAAAAATAATTTATACATTTTTGAGATTTTGTCAACATTTGAGGTTTAAATGTTTATAAAAAAATTTGATATTTATTTTTAATATGCTTTAACTGTTTTTAAATCAACTTATAAAGAACCTTTTATTAAATTTTGAAGATTTTTGACCCTACGAAAACAATTGTATCGACATTGAAAAAAAAAACTAAAAACAATTGAACATTTCAAATTCTTATAAACGTGTATTTTAGTACACAGCTGTCTTTGTAATATAAATTAATTTTAATTTACCTTAATATGTTATTGATTGAGGGTGAGGTTAGGTAAACCTGGACTAGGAATGGAATGTTCCAAAAAGTTCTTTCTAACTGCGGGTATTATTTCTTTTGCTGTCGACTCGGGTGTTACGAGTAGTATCAACCTGGAAAACTATTTAAAATTGTTTTATCAGTATAACGTTTACAAACACCATATACAGTTGTATATAGATATTGTGTTGCATCACCCAGACTTATCGATTTATAGGTTTCTTGCACTGACGGATGTCGACCATTAGGTACTAGAAAATAGAGGTACAACGGAGATTTGTGAAGCCAACTTCTCTGCTCTCGTCTATTATAGCTTCAGACCTAAAACTAAAACAATGTTTAAGTGATGGCCACCTATTATTATTAACTATCTGTTGCAAACTGGCAACCATTAACCTCTCACTGCGAATTTGGACGCACAGTAAGCCAACTTCTCTGCGCTCGTCTATTATCGCTTCAGACCTAAAACTAAAACAATGTTTAAGTGATGGCCACCTATTATTATTAACTGTCTGTTGCAAACTGACAACCATTAACCTCTCACTGCGAATTTGGACGCACAGTAAGCCAATTATACCAGCAATCGACGACAAGCAGGGCCGTCCCAAAGGTTTTCGGGGCCAGGGGCAAATTAATTTGGGGGCCCTTCAACCATAATAATAAGATATGATAAACAAAATACTCACTGAGAATAACAAAATGTTTATAAACGTATTTTTCCAAACCTTAACCAATCAAGCTCATTTAAATTCATGTACCTATAGCATTACATACTTACATAATAGAATTGAATATTATTCATGTTATTTATATTAATATTATTCAATACATTATTAGCAATGTATTACCATGTATACAAAAAACTACAATTTATTCCTAGATAGTTATAAATATTCAAGGAAAAATATTAACTTGGATGTTAATAGGATTAAATAAATAGATAAGGTAGATTATGAAAATTAAAAAAAATTTACGTATATTATTTTATTATTTTAAATAAAATATTAAAATGTATATCAGAACACCTTTTTCCTAGCTTTTTTTTCAGCAAAGCTGTCTATAACATCATCATAATCTAGAGTCTTTGCCAACTTGTGTTCGATGGAGAGAAGTATTAAATGATTTAAGCGGTTTTCTTCTGTAGTTGAATGTAAATAACTTTTTATTAATTTCAGTTTACTGAAAGATCTTTCTCCCGTTGACACAGACGTGGGAATGGTAGAAAGTATTCGAAGACAAATACATATTTGAGGTAGTATATTTTGAAGTCCTTTCTTATTTATTTGATTAAGAATAGAAATCGATGCAATTTCGCTATCGTTAAAAATAATTGTTGATACTTTGTGTATTTTGAAATAAATTCGTAGTTCCTCTTTTAATACATTAGCACACACGTCATTAGGATATACACTTGAAATTATATCAGCTTGAGCCTTGAAATATTCAGCACTTGGTTCTTCTGTATCTGGTGGACTGATTATTGAAGAAAATGTGCTTGTTATTTTCTCCATACTTGCTTGAATACCATAAATATCTGATAAAAGCCTATCTAATGCGGTTACAAACTTTAAATTTGTTTTCAATATCATGGAAAGGCTGTTCATCTAAAATATCATCGTGAAAATGTTTTTTTCTTCGAACTCTTGAAGTTATTTTAAATTCTGTCGTTAAATTCAAAGCGGAAGCTACTGATTGAGACTCCAGTAATAAATCATTCCAAGAGACTTTTATCTGTTGAATTTCTGTAGCTAATTGTTGAAAATGCATCGAACTTTCATCTATGGAAGTTTTTTTGTTTTGAAGAATTTTATTACGATCATCAATACACTGAAGAATCTTGTACCCAGTGATGTAAAAATACCGTATTATATTTTTCATTTGTATAATACGTGTATTATACATGTATTATACGTGTATTATACAGTATTAAAAAAAAATTGTTTGGTGTTTACATTATTGTTAAATATAGTTATTCAAGTATAGTAAAATCAAAACTATTGAAGTTTATTGATAAATATTAAATTAAATAATGGCAGTTATGAGTTAGGTAATTATAAATAAATAAAAATATATTGTTTCTAAGTTTAGAATATTAGATTTTAATATTTTTAGTAATTAGAATTAGTATTTAATTAATTAATTTGTGAGTATTTACAGTAATTACACAACTATTTAGACCCCCCCACTCTATAGTGTTAACATTGATTAAATGTAATCAATGGTGTTAATAAATAAGAACTTTTAACAAAAAAAGAAACAAACTTTATTATAATTATTATAAAAACAGAACATAAATTAATAACTTTATTTTAAATTACCTATAAAAAATTAACTATTAATAATATATAGGTAATAACAAAATTTAATAACAAACAAAATAAAATAATAACTTGTTCTTCTTCAAATCAATCAAAAGTTATAAATTATAATACAGTGTATAGGTAACGATAAAATTAAAAATTACCAATATTTATTTTTGATACTCTTTATTTTTGTTAATTACAGCCTGGAAAATTGATTCTGTCTCATCAGGATTAATTTGTATATCTTCTTCATCTTCTTCATCTTCTTCATCTTCTTCATCTGAATTATTGATCTCCAGACTATTATCTTCAAAACATTCTAAATCTTCAGCATCATTACTATTTTGTAGCTTTAGATTGTGCTTAACATATACTAATTTAGAAGCTCTATCCGTAGTTAATCTATTTCTTTTTGCTGTATGCACTAGTCCATAAGTAGAAAAAGATCTCTCTGTTGAAGCTGAGGTAGGTGGACATTGTAAAATGGCTGATGCAACTGTCGCTAAATTCGAAGACGAACAAATTCCATTCCACCATGTTATTATGTTCATTTGATTACCATCGGTTTTAGTATTTAGACAATTCCACACAAAGTCTCTTGCCCATAAGCCACTATTTGTTCTATAGTTTGCCAAATCACATAATACATCAGCTTGTGGTAAATTAATATAGGTTGCAAAATAATAAATGAATTGTGAAGCTTCTACACTTTCTTCTTTAGTCAAATATTTTCCCTTGTGTCTAGGATCTAATAAATGTGCAGGTAAATGAATTTTTTCAATTGCCATTTTTCTTCTTTTTTCTATGCATGATAAAATACCTTGTTGTTCTTTTGATACTGAAACTAAATTTTTTATTTTGTCGTCAATTTGATGAAACGCACAGACAACATCTGATAAATTACTAGCCTCAGACTCTAAAATTTTAATCCAAATCGAAATAGGTTCAAGTATGCTAATAAGTTTTTCAACTTTTGGCCAAAATATATCATTATCTAATATTTTAGCTGAAGAATTTTTACTCAAATACTTAATAGCTTTTGGAGAAATAGCTATTTGTTGCAAATATTGTTTATTAAAAATAAGACTTTTTAAACATTGCACATTTGAGCCCCAACGGGTCACAATAGGTAACTTGAGTGTTATTTTTTTTTTAATTTTATCAGGATCAGCATTTTGAAATTCTTTTAAAAGTGAATTTAATATGTGGGACTGTTTGAATTCAACACAAATTTTTTTAGCTGAATCCCCCAGTAATGAAAAAGTATTTAACTGCATTAGATCTTTGTTAAGTAAGTTTAGGACATGAGCAGCACAGCCATAATATGAAATGTTTTCATCTTTAAATTTTTCCTTAAGAATTTTCCAAGAACAAGTCATATTTTTAGCATTATCTGTGACAACAGATATAATTTTCTTAATGTTTACAGCGCAAAATACATCTTCTATTATACTAGCCATGTATTCTCCAGTATGTGAGTTGCTTCCAGTGTCAATAATTTTAAAAATTACAGGTTCTGGAGTAGTCAATATAACATTTATGATAGGTTCTTGCCTATAATTAGAAAAATATGTTTTTTACTAAAGGAATTGACAAAAAATACTAATTACCTACCTAATATTACTCCATCCATCCAACTGAAGAGATAAAAAACGAGCACTGTTTATTTTTGCTGTCACTTTATTTTCAATTTTGTTATATTCTGCATCTAAAAGTTTGTTCGATAAATGATACCGCGTAGGTAGTTTTAAACAG
>NW_019101733.1:0-5678 GCF_001856785.1 Myzus persicae | reverse complement strand
AAAAAAAAGGACAATAAAATTATGTGTGACTGTGTGTGTGTGTGATCGGTCGGTGTGGACGGACTATTATGGCGCTACCGCCGGCGCGAACATTCTCCCCCCCGTTGAAAAATCTAATTTTCAACAGACTCCTCTGAATCGATTGGGAGCTTGCAAAGTTTTGCGACTGGACGGCGCATTGTTTTACCGGAAGAGTTACGTACGGACACAACCCTTACGTTACCGTCACAACCTAGATGTAGTTCTATAACGCGTGCTAAGTGCCACTTAAAGGGCGGTAGGTTGTCTTCTTTGACAATTACTAAATCGTCTATGGCTAGGTTGGAGCTTCCGGATGTCCACTTTCCACGAACCTGTAGTTGGGGTAGGTACTCCATGTGCCATCGCTTCCAGAAAGTTTGAAGAAGATGTTGTACAAATTTCCAACGTCGCATTGCATGTGGTTCTTCGCCATTTAAATCAGGTTCTGGGAACGACGTTACAGGTGCACCGAATAAGAAGTGCGCTGGGGTAAGTGAAGTGAAGTCGTTAGGATCGCTGCTCATAGGTGTCAATGGTCGGGAATTGAGGCAGGCTTCAATTTGACATAGCAGTGTACTGAGCTCACTTAGAGTTAGCTTTGCTTCTCCAGTAGTCCTAGCCAAGTGGTGTTTAGCGCTCTTAACTGCTGCTTCCCACAGCCCTCCAAAATGAGGGGCTGATGGGGGATTGAAACGCCAGGTGATCCCTTCATTTGCTAGCTGACTGCCAAGATGTTGAGTATATTTGGTCAACTCCTTGTTCGCTCCAACGAAGTTTGTTCCGTTATCGCTCCACAGTTCTGCGGGTTTGCCTCGTCTAGCAACAAATCGTCTTAAGGCCGCTATAAAAGCCTTGCTCGTTAAGTCCTCGACTACTTCTATATGAACCGCTCTTGTAGAAAAACACACGAATATTGATACCCACGCCTTTGTTCCTGATCGACCCCTGATTCCGCTTCGGATGATTAACGGTCCTGCAAAATCCACGCCCGTGTACGTGAAGGGACGTGAACATTGTACTCTTTCCCTTGGTAATGGCGCCATTATTGGGATTTGAAAGGTCGGTTTGCTCCGTACACACTTCACGCACCTTCGAACTGTTGAGCGCGCTAATAGTCTACCAGACAGCGGCCAATACCTCTGCCTGATTTCCGCTAATAATAACTGAGGACCACAATGCAATAATTTCATGTGATAATCTAAGAATATCAACTGTGTAATTCTGTGATTGTATGGAAGAATTATTGGTTGTCTTTGGTCTTGTGAAAGATTGGCATTGTCAAGACGACCACCTACTACTATCATGCCATACCTTAGACCGATGTTCAATGACCTTAACTTGCTTCGACCAGAAATGTCCTTATTTTTTGCTAATGCTTCATGCTCCTCCGGAAAGGCTTCCCTTTGAGCATAAGTTATCAGTCTCTGTTCAGCAACCATTAACTCTTTAACTGTCAGGTAGCGTATTAGTTGTGGGGTACGTTTAGTTTTTATGAATTCAATGAACCGCAGAATCCACGCAGTTGCTCGACGTAGGCGTTGCCAGTTTGAGCATGAATCAACAAGTCGCATTGGTAACTGCACTGTTAAAAGAACGAAACGTACGGTTTTCTGCTCAGGTAATTCTTCTCCAGTTGGCAGTGATACTCGTTCGAATCGCCAACCATTTTGCTCATGAGATAGCCATTTTGGTCCACTCCACCACAACTCGATGCCTTTCAAGTCTTGCGCCTTCACACCCCTCGATAACACATCTGCTGGATTATCATAAGTCCTAACATAGTACCATTGCTCAGTTTTGGTAATATCTAAAATCTGTGCAACACGGTTTGACACATAAGTTTTCAAACGACTAGATTGGCTATTCAACCATCCCAACACTATAGTTGAATCGGTCCACAGGTAAAATTTATGTATGTCAACCTTCCATGACTTGGCTACCTTCATTGCTAACTGAGCCAGTACTAGGGCTCCTCCCAATTCTAATCTAGGGATTGTAGCTCCCTTGAGAGGGGCGACCCGAGTAGATGCGCACAATAATCGTGATTGCCATACTCCGCCTGGCAGTTTACACCGTACATAAATACATGCACCATAGGCATTTTCTGATGCATCACAAAAGCCGTGAAACTCGGTCCTTAATCCTGCACATGCGACTGCCTTTCTTGGAATTTCCAGTGTTTTAAGCGTACTGAGGTCTGACCAGTAATTGTACCATTTTTGTTTTATTTCAACAGACAATGAACTATCCCAATCTGCTTTAACGAGCCATAGTTGCTGCAGAAAAATTTTTCCTTTTACCAACACTGGAGCAAGGAATCCTAGTGGGTCAAATACACTGTTTAGAGCGGATAGGAGACTACGCTTAGTTGCTTCACTGTTCTTGTCAGAATTCGCTACGTTGAACTGAAAGACGTCTACCATTGGCTTCCAGCATAGGCCTAACGATTTAATTACGTCATTTTCACCCAAATCTAACACTAATAACTCATCAGCATTTTTGTTGTCGATATGTTCGAGTACTGACTGCGAGTTTGAACACCATTTTCGTAATGGCATTTTTGCTGAATTCAATATCCTAGTAATATTCTTCTGTAGACGTAAACACTCTTCCTCAGTTTGTGCACCAGACAGGAGGTCATCCATGTAGAAATCTGTTCGTACTGCCTTAGCTGCATTGGGATACTGACTGTTGAATTCTTCTGATAGGACTGACAGACATTTTGTGGTCATGAATGAAGCAGAAGTTGTACCGTATGCAACTCTTCCCAGTCTATAAGTCCGTAATGCTTCACTAGGGTTTGACCTCCAGACGATACGCTGCAAGTTTCGGTCTTCTTCTGCAACCTCTACCTGTCGAAACATTTTTTCTACGTCCGCAGTGATAACGAACTGATGACTTCTAAACCGACATAAGATCGAAAACAATTCTTCTTGGATACTCGGACCACACATTAGGACATCGTTTAAAGATAGTCCTGATGAGCTCTTAGCTGATGCGTCGAAAACTACTCGTACCCTTGTAGTTAGACTGGCCGTTTTGACCACTGCGTGGTGTGGTAAGTAAAATTGCCTTGATGTTGGAATTTCGTTTTCAATTACTTCCTCCATGTGACCCATTTCTAAATATTGTGTCATGAATTTTACATACTCGGTACGTAGTTGTTCATCTCGTGATAATCTTCTTTCAACGCTAATGAAGCGTGACATGGCCATAGATATGCTATCGCCTAGTTGGCTAACTTCTGGTTTTACAGGTAGACGGAGCACAAACCGACCATCAGCTCTCCTGGTGACAGTTTTTTCGAAATGTTGTACCGTTTCCTGTTCTTCTACATGACGCTTATTGGCCTTGGATAACCTACCGAACAATCCTTGATCTGTTTTCATTGTTCGCCATTCGTCTTCTAATGACGCTCCAATACTCACTAAGCAATTAACGTTAAACTCTCCGGTCATAACCCAGCCTAATTTTGTGGATTGTAATGTGAGATTACCAGTTTGAAGCGGAATCCTTTCTGACTCTAATAACTCAAAAAATATTCCTGCACCCATTAACATATCGATGGTACCTGCTTGGTCGAACTGAGGGTCAGCTAACTGTGAGAGTATATTTTTTTTGATTCCCCAGCCGTCTGAGGGTCTTGTACTTGATGATAATGTGTTGACAATTGATGGTAATACGTAACATGATATGTTAGCTTGGAATGGTGATACTCGGGAACAAACCTTGATGTCTACCCTTGTAGTCGATTGTGTTCTGCTTGAACCGATTCCACTCACTGGCAATGCAACCCTTTCTCCTGATAGTTTAAGTACGTTTTGTAACCTTTTAGATATAAAATTCACTTGAGCGCCGCTGTCTAACACGGCACGACAATTGAACTGCATTCCATTTGTATTTTTGACGATCACTTGTGCTGTAGCTAAAAATGCATAACGGTTCCCTGATGACCATAAGGTAGCTGATAACGCACCAGTTGAAGGTGATTCTCCTTCACTTGTATTGCTAACTTTCTGGTCATCGGATACACTTTTTGAGAAATGTAGTAGAGTATTATGCTTCAACCCACACTCTCCACATGAACCGTTTGACTTGCATGTTTTCGTTGTATGATACGCGGACAAACAATTAAAACATAAATGAGTGTCTCGTATAATATTTAGACGATCATTTATACTCAACTCCTTAAACTTGTCACACGCATATATCCTATGCAACCCAGTGCAGCATGGACATTTTGTGGTCTGACCCTTTCCAGTGGCTAAAAATGCCAATTTGGTAGTTTTCTCCGACCTTCTTTGTTTACTAGTTGATTGGTGTTGGCCTGTTGCCATTGGTTGACTATGAGATCGTGACTGTATTTCCGAGTTTGAATTTTCAAATGCAATACATCTTCTGGCTAAAAACCTTTCTATGTCTATGTACTTGGGTAATTGCGAGTCCTCTTGTCGAAGCTGCCACTCATGTGCCGTATTCTTGTCAAGACACCTTAAAATAATGGTAACTAGCCATGCGTCCCACTGCTCTATTGGTTGGCCTAAGGCCTTAAGCGCAGCTACATGACTTCCAATATGTGAATGTAGTAATTGTAAAGCTTCTATGGTAGCGGTATCTACACGAGGTGCATCAAGAAGCGCTCGTATGTGCGTCTGTATCACGAGGCTTCTGTTGTCATATCTCTGCTTCAGCCGTTCGGTAAACACCTCATAATTTCCGTCGACCATCGGGATTGAACTAACGATATCTAAAGCTGGGCCACTCAAACAGGATCTTAAATAATATAATTTTTGTACTGACGTAAGCCCCTCATCATTGTGAACCAACGCGCGAAAAACATCATAAAAGGCCTCCCAGTTTTCAATGTCACCGTTAAATGTGGGCAGAGGTATAGGTGCCAATCTAACCCGGTTTGTATTACTTGACGATCCAAACGATGTATTTGGTCCTACGGTACTTGAAGAGCTCCGGGTGTTGATGATTTCTTGCATTTGAGATCTTGTTTCGAAGTAGTTCCTTTCAAATAATGCTCGTTCTTCTTCTTCCTTCTCTGGTTCTTCCGTAATTAACTCAATTTCACATTGAACTGCGTCAAATTTTTTATTTATATTTGGTAATTCTTCTTGACGAAACTCGAGGAGAGAGATTGACTGTTCATTGTGATCAAATTCCTTTACAAAATTACGAAGTCGTGTTAATGAGGCCTTCACCACTCCACGTTTTTTTCTTAATAAGATCATCTGTTTCTCATTATCCTCATCGAGAACCATAATGACAATAATGCGATCTTGATCCGATAAACTTACGAATTTACGACGAATTAATATGGAACGAACATACAGTAATATATCGCAGATCTCAATTAATTAAGCGAATCAAGATATATGTAACAGTAATTGATAACTCTAAAACGATATTGATTTGCCTTAGTAATTTTTTGTGACATTAATATAATAAAACACAAATACTCAGATTATTTCATTCAAATATTGCTATTCTTGATATCATATATTCACATTATATATTCATTCATATATTTACACATTATAATCGGCAATTATAATTATGACATATAACGACGATAATACTTGTTACGCGTGACTCTTAGATAATATGATAATCACGTCGAGGTCACCAAAATGTTCGCGCCGGGAACG
>NW_019101732.1:0-6974 GCF_001856785.1 Myzus persicae | reverse complement strand
AAATATTGACAAAATTCATCAAAATCGTGAATATTTGCTTATTATTTTGAAGTTAAAAATTAATAAAAAATTTTTCATTTAAAGCTAAGACTTGAAAATTTAATTCAAGATTGTCCATAAGTTAAGCTTAGAATAATTATAAAAAAAATTGAGGATTATCCAATCAAAAAAATTTTACAGTTGTTTAAATTTTCTCGAAATCAAAATTCACGCGTTAAAATAAAATAATAACAATATTTAAATATAATATATCCTAGACTGACAAATCATCTCCGTTCAGAATCGTTTTTCGTATACAATGATGCCTATCATTGCATTCAAATTTAACAAACACATTATAGTAACCTACTCTATGACCGTGGTCCATCCCACCCCCTAATGTACAGCAGAGCGACATCCACTTACCCGCTTTTTTGAATTAAATTTATAAATTGTACCTACCTATTATTTAATTAATCATTTTTACTTCTATTTAGATTTATTTTGTTCATCCAAAACTTTTTTTATTGAGTACTTATAGCATTTCTTTATTAAGTAACGTTTAGTCGATTATTTTTTTTTATTAAATATTAACATATTACGTGATTGTATTAATTATTTTTAAATATTAATTTTTAATCATTTTTTTTATTAATTTTTATTAATTATTATTTTTAAATATTATTTTTGTATTAATTATAAATAAGTGTAGGTACATTAATCATATGATACCCTTGTGCACGAAGAGGTTAATAATTTTTTTGAGAAAATTTTATTAAAATATTTTTAAATATTTTTGGATATTCATTAATTAGATCAAAAAATTATGAACATTTAAAGTATGATAAATAATACAGTTATATTAATAATATTAATATTCAATTTTTACCTATTTTCATCAACCGTACTGCTTCTGTCTCTCGAAATGACTCGCTTGAACGACCGTCATTAATCATAGCTGCAATTGCTTTTGATTGTGCAGGTCCAATCATGCGACGTTTCTTCGCCTTATGCACTTCGTTGAAATTACCTGTGTACGAAACTTCCATTAGAACTCTGAAAAAATTAGTATAAATATAAATACAAATTAAGTTACTTTAAATTTATTTTCAAAATAATAAAATAATGGAATAAAATTGGTATAATAAAATCAATTATATGTTTAAGAATACCTTGCAGCTGTTGAAGGCCTTTCGTACACAATACCTTCGAAATATGAGTCACATATAGTACATTTTCCGACAACTTTTATATAAAAATTACCATATGGATGTACTTTTGCTCGGCGAAAAGAGAGACAACAAGGTAGCTGAGTATGCTCCCAAAAATGTTCAGCTAATAATGGTGTCCATTCCTTTTTTGGCAGTATATGGTATATTCTTGAACTTTGTGCAGAGCGTTTTTTATCGTTACTTTTGTAACGGATTTCTTCCGGAGCTAAACTTTTCCATTCATCAGGCGAAAACGTGAATACAATTTTTTTCGATGGAAGTGTTATTGATATATCACTATTATCGTCACTAGAATCATCTACAAATTAATTTTAAAAAACTATTAAAACCTAACTTTAGGTAAATTTTGATAATTTATTTAGGATCCAATGTATACAAATTATTTACCTACTCAAACATAATATTCTTGTTTTCATACTTTTTTTAATTATATATTTAATTCTATTAGAAAAATATCCGATTAATACTGACCCAAGTTATTACCACTCCATATTTAAAATAATATATGGATGTATGCCAATACCTATACCTACTTACTTATATACATTATTGAAAATCGTTATGTTACCTAATCAGAGTATGAGACATTTTAATAAGTATTGTTAGTCGTGTCTAATAAAATAAATAAAAAATGTATTTTATTTAAAAAAAAAATCATGACACTACAATATCAACAAATTATAATTATTATAAAAATGAGTTAATTGTTTCGTACTATTTAATATTATTTGCAATAATACAGATTTATTTTATTTGGGGCACCTATTATAAATTACTACTTTATGAAAAAGTCTATTGTTATTTTTGTAATATTTAATTCCAAAAAGAATAAAAATTTAAATATTATAGAATAAATCAACTTATTTAATTTATAATTGTTAATTTTTTTTATTTGTCATAACTGTAAATTAGGACTCTACTGTTGAGTTGCAACCTTTCGTGAATTAGTCACTAAAAATCATCGAACTTGACATAATATTTAATTTATTTACCATCATCATGTGAACTATTTCCTTCTGTCATTAAACTGTTCTTTTTATCGTTCTGACCAGAAACAAGGCCTAATCTGTCTCTAATGCCATTAGCATCACGATATACAAATGTATGTAATGCTGCACCATTCATACGCCCATTTAGGTAACAGCTAATGTCATACCATACAGGATTAGTTGCAACAACTAAACCTAAAATTGAAAATGAAAGAAATTAATTGTAACTAAATTTACGATACTTAAAATTTGAAATTTAAACGCTTATAATTTATATAACATATTATTTGTATATTGTAGTATAACATTAATTATTTTTATAATTATTGCAAGTAAATGTATATAGAACGTTGAATTTAAAACCTTATTCAGACACTTTAGAAAAAATGCTGGTACGGAGCAATGAGAATGCATTGATTTTATAATGATGCGTTTGTTTTTTGCGTCGGTCATCACCGTTAGGGGGAGTAAAACTGCTTTGATTTTCTTCAACAGTATCTAGTTCGATGGGAAAATGAATCTAGTTAGTGCATTGGGGAGGTCGAAAATTTAAAATTATCAGTAGTTTTCAAAAGCGCCGAGGAACATATAAAAAATTTTAAAAAAAACAGGAATTTTTACGCAAAATTGAATTTCTACAAAATTGATTTTGGTTTATTTATAAATTATAAGCATTTAAACATCGAATTTCGACAACAATCATCAACAAATTATTTTGTAGTTAAAAATGTATAAAATGTTCAACTTTTATAGCTAAGGATTGAAAATTTAAAACAAGGTTCCAAGTAAATAGGTTATTATAACAATATAAATACCTAAGTATTTAAATTTTGTTAAAAATACTTTTAAAAAGTATTCAAAATACTAAAAAAATACATAAAAAAAATTGTATTTAGAATACCATATAAATACTTCAAAAAGTATTTAAATACAAGTATTCAAATACTTGTATTCGAATACTTTACAAGACTGCTTATAGTCAACATATTGTTTAACTATTTGGCAGGACATAGAAGTATACTTAAATAAATACAAATAAGTAACCACTACATAAGCGCAACTAGGGGGGGTGGCTGGAGGGGCTTAGCCCCCCCAAACTTGTAATATACCCCTCAAAATAAATTATTCATTTGTTTCCTAAAATATAATAAATCTTTAAAAATTAATCTGTATTTCTTACTTTTTTTTTAATGAAACTAATTTTAATCAATCTAGAACTAAAAACCTTACAAAAATACGTCAACTCAAAACTATCGGATTTCAATTCTGTAAAATCATTGATTGACGTTTCTTCTAGGTTATTGTGGAAGTCGATTTTAGAATAACTGTTTAACTTTCTTGAAAAAGATTCTAAAGTAAATCAAAAAATTTAAAAACTAAACTAACAATTAAGAACAGTTTTTAAAGAAATATCAAAAATCGATTTTCAGAATAACCTAGAAAAAAGGTTGATCAACTCAAATATCTGTACAGAATTTAAATCTGATTATCTTAAGTATGCGTAATTTTGTCAGGCTTTTAGGTCTAAAACAAAATAAGAAAAGAAATAAGTTATACTGTATTTCAATAAACCTACCTACACCTATATATTTAAACTTTGAATATATATTTCTATAATCTCTACTTGATTTTTTTAATGATAAGTAGGTACTATGTAGGCACAGTGTATATTATAAAGTGTTGTATACCCTAATACCTATACTAAAAGTATATATTTGTAATTAAATATTAATAATGTCATTTATACACTAATTATAGCGTTTTAAAAATATTTGCTCAATCATTTTCATGTGTTTGTGAGTAATATAAACTAATATTGTAGTCTGGAAATTTTTATTTTAATTACCACAGTTTAGTATAATATACTAGTATATTATACTATTAAATTTGAGTAAATCAATATAAATATTTTTGTATGATTTTTTTATATTCTTATGTGAATATAGGGGTGTGGGGGCATCGCCCCACGGGTTACTTTTCATGTAATATTAGGTGGGGGCTACAGCCCCCCCCCCAAAAATGTTAGCCCTAGTTTCGCCACTGAACAACTATAGTATTTTTCGTAATTAATAATGTATAAACAATAATATGTTGACTAAGTATTTAACATCACAATTGATCTTATTTATCGTCATAGGTATAGGTATTTGTAATCAATTTATAATTTTAAAATATTCATAACACGCTTTAAAATAAAAATATAATAAAGAGCTTATGAGGTTGCCTAGATTATAAACTTAACTTTAAATTGTATAAGAATGTAATTCAATAGGTTAGTTACCCTGGTCCCGCCACTTACGATTTATAAATGGAAATTAATGTCAAATTATGTAATATCATTTGTAATCATTTGTAACCACCAAAAAAAAAATTTGTTCATCGATCCTTTTGACTAAATGATTGATCCTTTAAATCGTCATAGCATTGCCATTGATCATTTTGATCTCAAACCATATGCTATGTAATGACCGTATGATTGTCTTAATTGTCTTGCCGATCCATCAAAAGCAATTACCCCTCTTAAATTGTACATATCTCCATTAATTGTTATTATCTTGCTAATATCTCCAAGTTTCAACCAAACCTTTCCTGCATAATTTTGTGAAATTTTCGTTGTATTTTCAAGATGACTATATTTACCGGAAGCTCTAAAACCTATTAATAATGAAAAATGATCATATAATTAACTACAATGTAATACATTATTTAAATATTCTATTTAGTTACTAAATTTTTTTTTTTTAATAATTCTTTGAATATTTTTCGTGCTTATGGTGTTAGCTTTGGGGTGTTTCCCTTTAGTATTACTTACCAGTTTTATGATGTCTAATATTTTTGTTTTTTTAGAGAATAACAATTTTGCACAGAATAGTTATAACAAATTTTATTTTTTAATTTTAAATATCAAATGGCTCTAATTATAGATAATATCACTATTATAGTACGTACCGAATATTATTATTATTATTATTNGGTATTGTGTCTATTTTTATATCGATTTAAGTAATTTTGGTATCGGGATTAATTCATTTTGCTTATACCAGTCATTCGTATAACAACTGTCAGCTGCAGTCTATACTATTTTAAATATTGTGATTGTTTGAGCAATTTTGTTAAACTAATATATTAAAGTACATTTTAAAAATGGTTGGAAGAAAACCTTTAATTGAGCCAAGTGAAGTTGTTGCAGCTGTAATGCATTTTAAAGAGAGGGTAGTGACGAATTACAACAGTGAAAACAGAGGTAAGTACTTTTATAATACCTTAAATTAGTAATATTAATTGTAATGTTATTGAAAAAAAATCGTTGTAGGTATGTGTACCAAATAATAATAATAATGAAGTTATATCGGAGTAATGTGCTGTGGAAATGTGAGGTTAGATGTCTAACTGTTCATATTGTTTTAAGACTGTCTATAAGTTAAAGTCTCATAAAATGTTTTTAAAAATTAAATTAATAAACAATTAATAAATAAATTTCAATTTTTATAAATTTTAAAATTTAAAATTTTGTTTAAAACTGGTCTTTCTTAAACATTCTTGTTTTTGCTTCATTTTTTTGTTTTTTCTAAGTAGGTAGTAAGAGGACGTGGTACCCATATGTATTGTCTCCGTTTTAGAAGTGTGTAATATGACATATTTTACACTCAGCAGATCACGTTTTCCTCGGTTACATTAAAAATTACATTGAATTGCCATTGAATTAAGGTTAGTTACCCTGGCCCCGCCACTTACGATTTATAAATGGAAATTAATGTCAAATTATGTAATATCATTTGTAATCATTTGTAACCACCAAAAAAAAAATTTGTTCATCGATCCTTTTGACTAAATGATTGATCCTTTAAATCGTCATAGCATTGCCATTGATCATTTTGATCTCAAACCATATGCTATGTAATGGCCGTATGATTGTCTTAATTGTCTTGCCGATCCATCAAAAGCAATTACCCCTCTTAAATTGTACATATCTCCATTAATTGTTATTATCTTGCTAATATCTCCAAGTTTCAACCAAACCTTTCCTGCATAATTTTGTGAAATTTTCGTTGTATTTTCAAGATGACTATATTTACCGGAAGCTCTAAAACCTATTAATAATGAAAAATGATCATATAATTAACTACAATGTAATACATTATTTAAATATTCTATTTAGTTACTAAATTTTTTTTTTTTAATAATTCTTTGAATATTTTTCGTGCTTATGGTGTTAGCTTTGGGGTGTTTCCCTTTAGTATTACTTACCAGTTTTATGATGTCTAATATTTTTGTTTTTTTAGAGAATAACAATTTTGCACAGAATAGTTATAACAAATTTTATTTTTTAATTTTAAATATCAAATGGCTCTAATTATAGATAATATCACTATTATAGTACGTACCGAATATTATTATTATTATTATTTTTTTTTTTATAAGCAATGACTAAAAAATACAAATAACGGTATTAGGATATTTTGCCACTTATATTTACCCACAGAGGGTAGGGGTTTGACTTACAAACTCTGAAAACCAACTTACAAATACTTACAAATGAATATCTTTAACTTACAATTGGTCCGGATGAATTCGGCCGATATGGGGGGGCTGGTGGTTAATATCTAGGGCTGTAGATATCTCAGTGAGGACCAACTTACAAATTCTGAAAACCAATTTACAAATACTTACAAATGAATATCTTTAACTTACAATTGGTCAGGATCGATTTGCCCGATATGGGGGGTCAACTTCACACACGTGTTAAAAACTCATGGATGTTATTTTTACTGTT
>NW_019101731.1:1913-3355 GCF_001856785.1 Myzus persicae | reverse complement strand
ACCGAAGACGACGCCTCCGCCGCGAGCATCGACAACAGCCACTATCATTGTTAAACGTACTGTACAGCGTACATTGTTATTATTGTCGAATTATAAATTATTATTGTGATATCGTTAATTGCGCTTCGAGTCGTCGTATTTTTTTTATATAATCAGTGGCGTCATTTAAATTTTCAATAGAGGGGGGCAATAGTTTTGACCGGCTCAAATGAGTAACTCAAATGAAAAAAAACCATTATTAAGCACTTATTATGTTCCTCTTAAATCATAAAATACTCCCGTATATGACAACTTTTTTGCACATTCTCAGCACGCGTATAGATATAAATATGTTCCGAATATTAATTAGCAATTCATCAGTGATAATTTCTTAGTAGACAATATATCATAAATTCATAACAGTTTCTCAAAATATTATAAAAATAGGGATAAAATATAATAACTATTAAATAGAACAATCCGGACACCGGCCCATCGGGATGCTTTTAAAAATCAGACACTGGCAAATTCCCACCTTGCCACCCCTCAAACAACGCCACTGGATGTAATCAATTAACACTTCAACACATATATTTGCGTATCATATCACACTTGAACAATATAGACTGTATTTTTGGTCAGCTCATCCCATCTTCATCATCTTACAAAGTGGTGCGAGTCCCTAGGGACTCACTGGATAGTATAAAAGCCCGGCCTCCTGGCGAAAAACGTACCTTGTAAAAAAAGGAATTTCGTTAAAATATAAAGTTCTGCTTACGTATAACATAATCGAACATAAAATCATGTAATGTGTCGAGTATTCTTGATCTGTTTAACTATAATATTAAGGAGTGCTACACGTTTCCCTAACCAAAAAAATATTCTCCATGATAATAATATGTACTTTCGGATTATCTACATTTGTTATTTTTGTGGTTTGAAATACAACCTACACTAACTATATTGTAAATCATATTATAAATGTATAACTTAAAATTGTAAATGTAATAAATTTGTGAAAAATAAAATGCATCTGTGCTTTGAAATATAATATATAAGTGATAGTGTAATTTATTGCAATTATTTGGGCAATTTTAATGTATTTGTAAGACTATTTTATTGTGTATGTATATAGAATTTATCCAACGCACAACAGAATTTATTACGTATAAGCTTAGTGACAAATTACCTACTGGTTAGTATCCCGAATTGCAAGGCAATAACAATCTAATTATCATGGTATGCATAATATCTTATATAGGTATTAACTATATCTCAGTAGACAGAAAATCATACAATTTTTCCGAGTTGGTACACGGTATTTAAGCTTTAAAATTATTAATTATTTAATTATGAAATGTATAGATACACAAATATTTCTCATTATATTATATTTTGACATTATTATTTTAAGTTTTAATTAGCCCATAGTTTAACTAGGTTCATTATCATAGATTCATAGC
>NW_019101731.1:0-1429 GCF_001856785.1 Myzus persicae | reverse complement strand
AAAAAAAAAACAATTTTACATGACTAGAATGAACGGTTCATACGAAGCTTTGGAAGGAGGTTTCACAATGGAGGCTATGGGAGATTTCACTGGTGGTGTGTCAGAAATATTTGAACTGAATAATCCACCATCTAATTTGTTCATGATTATGCTAAATTCATATCAACGAAAATCGCTCATGTGTGGTGCAATACTCAATTCGCAATCGGTTAGATTTTCAACTTTATTTAAAAAAATGTTTAGTTTTTAATTTTCATCATTTTAGATTTCATTTATAAACTGTATAAAATGTATTAATGTTAAAGCCTGACCCAACCAAAACAGGATTAATCAAAGGCCATGCATATAGTATTACCAGGATAACTTATATACCTTTACCAACAAGAAATAGTATAATACCTTTAGTTAGACTTCGAAATCCTTGGGGTAATGATAGTGAATGGAACGGCCGTTGGAGTGACAAGTAAGCTTTTTGTTATAATGTGAAGATTCCTTTTTTTTACTTAATGTTATTTATAAAAGTGCCATTTTAATTTATTAATTTTATAATATTTTATAGATCAGATGAATGGTTAACTATACCCCCACAATTACAACAATCAATAGGTCTTATAAAAGAAGATGATGGCGAATTTTGGATGTCTTACGAAGATTTTGTCAAATATTTCACTGCATTGGAAATTTGTCATTTAGATCCTGATTATCTAGACAGGGAACAATTTGGGACAGGAGTGCAAAAAAAATGGGATCTGAGTATATTTGAAGGCGAATGGGTCCGTGGTGCTACAGCTGGTGGCTGTGATAAATTTCAAGGTACAATTATTTTGGATAATAAAATTATTATTACAATTCGTAATGAATTATAATAATATATAAGATTATAAGATATTATATATGAGATGTTGATCAATGGTTATTTAGATACGTTTTCAAGTAATCCTCAGTACTATGTAACATTAGTAGATCCAGACGATAATGACAATAAGCATACTTGTACCGTAATTATTTCATTGATGCTCAAGGATATGCGCTGCCAAAAGAAACACAGGGATACATCACTGTCATTTGGATTTTATGTTTATAATGTAAGTAGGATAATAAGGTATCATAATTTTTTTTAAAGTTATTCTATTACTTTGATAATAATACAAGTTGTAAAATGTACTTATTATTTCTAATGATGCTCACTCTATTAATTTATCGCATAGCTCAACACTTCAGAGTCTGTGCCGAAACCATTGGACACAAATTTTTTTAAAAATAACCGTCCTTTAGATAAGTTCTTTAATTGTCCTGAGTTCAAACCAAGAGAAGTCTGTAAGAGATTGAATGTACCTCCTGGTAAATATTGTATTGTAACTTGTACGTCTAACCAGAATGAACAAGGCTCGTTTTTACTCAGAGTATTTTCAGAAAAAAAAAACAATTT
>NW_019101730.1:2640-5686 GCF_001856785.1 Myzus persicae | reverse complement strand
ATTTTGACGAATTTGACCTATAACCCTCATAATCAAAAATATTTGATTTACGTAAGAACAACTTATGAGGAATCTTACATCGAAAACTGTTATAATAACTAAATGAAAAATAAATTTTAAAAAGTAGAAAATTTAAAATAGGTCGTTAAAGGTACGTTTTCCAAGGCGCGACATGTCGCTGCGACCTGTCGCCGCGACCGACCATCGCGACTTGTCGTCGCGACGCGTTTTTTCTGTTGTGTTTTACTAAACGCGACATGTCGCGGCGATTTGGGTAACTAGTAGCTACAGAGTACAATAGTACATAATGTTCAGTTCACTCGCAAACCTGTCCACATACAGACGCGTGTGTGATTTTAATTATAATTAATAATTAATACAGTTTTGTTTTAATTATTATGGAGATGTATATTAATAATAATGACATTTTGACTTTATTATTGGAAGAAGAAGATGAAGAAGATTTTATATTTTCCTATCTAAAACCAAAAAAAAAGCGAACAGATGATATGTTCAAGTATCGCGATATACAGAAGGTTTTTACGAAGTGTTAATTAATAGACATTTAAAAAATAATAACATAAAATTTCGTGAATTTTTTCGTGTCAATATTCAACAGTTTGATTTTTTACTTTCTATGGTTGAAAACGAAATAAATTTACCACCAAGTAATAGAAATAAAAAACCAATTTCACCAGCAGAAAAGTTAGCGATCACACTAAGGTAAATTTTAAATTTTAATAAATTACACGGACATTTATTTAACTGGTTCTGTTTACATTTTAATTTTTAATAGATATCTAGCTACTGGTGAGTCAATGCGTTCACTATCATTTGGATTTCGAGTAAACTATAGTTATATAAGTGTGATAATCAAAATAACGTTAGCTGCTTTAAAAACGAAATTAATTCCAATTTTTATGCCTGATACAAAAACTATTAACTTTATGTCAAAAGCAGCGGAATTTTCTTACAAATGGAATTTTCCAAATTGTATATCGGCTATTGATGGGAAACACATAAGAATTCGATGTCCCAGTAAATCGGGATCACTATATCGTAATTATAAAGATTTTTTCTCTATAGTGCTTCTGGCAATGGTAGATGCCAATTATAAATTTGTCGCAGTTGATATCGGCTCTTTCGGGAAAGAAGGGGATAGCGGGATTTTTTTAAAATCGAATATGGGAAAACAAATACTTAATCGCTCATTTGGCTTCCCAGAAGAATGTGCACTTCCCGGGTCAAATAAAGTAGTGCCTCATGTCATTGTGGGTGACGAAGCTTTTCGTTTGGATAAGCATATTATGAAACCCTATACAAAAAAAACGGCTACAGCCGATAAAACGAAAGCTATTTTCAACTACAGATTGAGCCGTGCACGTAGAGTAACAGAAAATGCTTTTGGCTTATTAAGCCAAGTATTCAGAATTTTCTACCAACCTATACATTTAAAAACAAGTACGTGTGATGATCTTATATGGGTGGCTTGCTGTTTGCATAATATGCTCAGAGAAGGATATCTGGAGAAAAATAAAAATCCCTATTATGAATATGAACCGGAACAAACGCCTCCTACTGACAATATAATTTCATTTTCACGATCTGGTGGTTTCTCAAATGCAGAAGGTTTTGGTGTAAGAGAAACGTTCAAATCATTTTTCAACAATGAAGGAGCAGTATCATGGCAAAATGATTTATAACTATAACAGCTATACGTTTAATGTTTAAATTTGTTTACATATATTTAAAAAACTACCTGTTGTATTCATCAAGTACGTTATCTTTACTAGGTACCTGCATTCTGATATATATATATATATCAAACAGTATATTTTTTTTATTATTATTATTACCTATTTATATTTTACTTAACATTGGAAAAAAAATAAAAATAATATCTACCAACCTATTGTACGAAATAACATGTATTATTCCATAAAATAAACAATATTTTTAAATCATTAGTAAATATCTTTTTTATTAAAATAGTTACATAGTTGCATCATCCATATTATATAGATTAAATTGTGAGCATGACGTAGTATCCGAATATACACTTGTTGATGGAGATGATTGATTCGTAGACACTGACTGTATATTATACATGTTTTCTGACGGAATGTGAAGATGATGAGGTTGGTGAATAGCTTGAAATTGAGGAATTGGTTGTTCTTGTGCTAAATATTTTTCCTCTAACTCGGTCATTAATGCAAATATTTTTTTTTTTGCTTCAATTCTTCCCTTAGTCGGAAATTTTTTGGCTGTTATAGCTAAACCTCTGAAAAACATGTCAATTTCGTCTAATTTTTCTTCCTCCCTCGTTAAAAGTTGCTCATTGCGTGCTTGTATTTTTTTAATTAATTCATTTCGTTCGTTTGATCGTTGAAGATATTGTGCAGGTATATATTTGGATTTTTTAGTTGGCGGTGTTTCAGTTGATAAACTATTTTCTCTGTCACTAAAAACAGTGGCGTATTTGAGACTTCACCTAGGGGGGGGGGGCGATATTAAGAGGAGTAAACCGCCCTACCAATTAAAAACATTTTTAGACATATAAAAAAACAAAGCATTTTTATTATTTAATTTAGCACTTTTATTAAAGAATTTTTATTACAAAACAAAATCTATATTTCTTTTTTTAAGACTTGTGAATCGATCAATTACATCATCAACATTTATTTCTATAGATCTGTGAATGTTTAATAATGCCAACCCTGTAAGCCGATCCTGGCCCATTTTTGATCTCAGCCAAGTTTTTAACCTATTGACAAAATAATATAAAGTAGCAGATATGACTAATATAAGGATATAAATAATAAGAAGTGGAAAAGCCAAAAAGTGGATGTGTGAAGTCGAGGAGAGTAGTAAACGAAAATAACAAAGAGAGAATGTAACTACTATTACTAAAAACTAAATACAGAGCAATTAAGCATATGGCACATTCCGAATAATGAAAACATTTGTTTCAAGGTTGTTAGTAAGGCTTTATACAGTCGAGTTGCGATAACTCGAAAAACTTGACAACTTGATTTTTTTTTTTATT
>NW_019101730.1:0-2160 GCF_001856785.1 Myzus persicae | reverse complement strand
GGGGGGGGGGGGGCGATCGCCTCATATACCCCCCCTCATATACGCCACTGACTAAAAACCTCGTCATTTTTTTCTTCATTGTGAGTGGTATCCATTTCTTGAACCTCAGTGACGTTGGAAGTCGATCTATTAATTTAAAATAATATAAATAAAATATTCATAACATTTTAAAATTGTTTTTGTTTTTAATTCTGTTTATTTTAGTGTGGGTATTTATTTTTTCATAACTAGTTATTTTTATTATTTATATTATTATATCCAATAGGATTACAACTGTTTTGTTTTTAAGTTTTTATAGGATAAATAAAATAAAGTAGTGTTTTGGGGTCTGATAGATTATCTTTTTGAGGGTACTAAAATATTTTAAGTTGACAGAATTTGAAAATAATTTTGCTTCTATTATACATTTAACAATTAATTATCAAAAAATATTTTTTTTTAATTTTAACAACACAAACTACCATCATATTAGTATTTCAATTTTTATTTAAAATTTTGAAAATTCATATTTTGCTGTGATATTTATCCTGCTGCCACATGTTCTTGCAGGTCGAATCACGGTAGCGACAGGCGCTCCCAAGTCAAATCGACTATGGTGTCTACGTGTTTTGGTATTGATAAACATTTATAAAAAAAAACTAAAATAAGTATAATATTTAAAATGCCTATAATAAGCTTGAAAATTATTTGAATAATATGTTACTATAATCAATTGATATTCAATGCTTATAAATAAAAAATTGTGTTTTCGATCTTTGATTTTTTTTTTATAATGGTGATAAGTACAACTTATGATAAATCTTGTATACAATTTTTAAAATTTTTTTTATCGAGATTTTAAAATAAAAACTATGAAAAATCAAAAATTTCTATTGTTCATAAACAGCACAAAAAGTTTCAAAACCTTTCAAAAGTGATAACATGTATAGATGCCAATATAAACATTTGTTGAAAATTTAAATTATCTAAAGTCAAGTTCTATTTGGCTGAGAAACAGCCAAATAAAAAAATCGATTTTGTCGAAAACTGAGCCAAGTAAAATGTATATGTACACAGGGGGCGTCATTAGGGGGGGGGGGGGTTAAAAGTACTTACACATAGTTTGTCAAAAGTAGTAACAATATTGTGATATTTTCATACTAATATAATAGTGACATATTAAATAAATTATACAAATATTCTACAGTTTTTATCCTCACTCGATCCCCCCCCCCCTCAAAAATTTTTTTGATGTGGCCTGGTGATGATTTGAATGGCCTACAAACATTTTGGTACCAACAAAAAAAATTTGAAATGATGCCCCCTGTATGTACGTTACATTGTTACTCTCTTGAACTTTTATGAATTCAAATATTTAATAATGTGTATAAATCGGGTTAAAACAAAATACCTATTATTACTTACGCTCGCTCATATTCAACTCGATCCAAAAAACTAAGGTGAGGTGCCAAGTTCCATTTTTTTTTAGTCGCTGCTGATCCTGTTCCCGGCTTTCTCTTGTTTCTGGAATATGAATCGCGAATGTTCTTCCAGCGCTTTTTTGTATCGTCTACTAAATTATAAAATTGGGTTCAAGTAATTACATTAAAATTTAAAATTTTTTTAATAATCGAAAATATTTGAAATTATTTATTTACCAGATTTTCCAATCTTGAGGGATATTTCCTTCCAGATATTATCCTTCATAATAATGTTTTTGTAATTAGCATCGGCCAAATCATACAAAATAGAATTGGCCTGTACTTCTTCAATAAGAATTTCATCCTCCGATGGAGAAAATACTAATTTTGACGCCATAATATTATGATAAATTTGTACAAATACGACAAATAAACGAAAAATATGACGACAAATAAAAATTAAAAACAATTAATATGACCATAGGGTCGTCACGTCGTGTCGCGCGGTACTGCTTCATGAGCAGTAGTGTCGTCGGTCGCGGCGACCCAAAGTTCAGTCGCCACGACCTGTCGCGTCTTGCAAAACAGTTGATACTATTTTCCTATAAGCAGATATTGACGACATGTCGCGGCGACAGGTGGCAGCGACATGTCGCGCCTTGGAAAACGTACCTTAAGAGGTACCTATTAATATCAAAAAAGTCAAAATATTATTTAAATTATACTAGGTATGTAAAGAAAATACAAATTTTTTTGAGTA